>NC_064621.1:535018654-535321685 GCF_023898315.1 Schistocerca nitens | reverse complement strand
ACTGGCGACGAATGGAGTGGTCCGAGGTACGCAAGCCGTGAGAAAAGATCTTGTTTGACTACTGATATTAGGGTGCGAAACTCAAAATTTTCTCCATTAAATATTAGTTTCATAAGCCCACTTTTGGCGTAGCAAATATCAGGAGGAGCCCACATATCACCAGAGCTTTGATGTGACAATACCAAAATGTAGTTCATCAGTTAAATCAGTGGACAGATGAATATTGTTACGAATAGCTACGAAGTTTTACGAAGCATCCAAGGGATTTCGGCGGCGCACCAGGCTCTCCAGTAGGCGATGGGTCTTACTTAGAGGTTGTGCTTGTGTCATGGTCGGTTTCACCATGCCCTCGAATTTCATTAACTTTCTGAGATGAATCGTTTTAGACTATGAGCTGTAACTACTGTCGGGAATGCAGGAGAACGGTGTAGGTTATCTTAAATCATAAAGATTCTCAACAGTTAGTAATAAAACGATATTTATTAAATATAAAGAAACACTCAACTTAAGTATTGCTTCTTGTTGTGAAGGGTCGAGCACTAATATTACAAGTGCTCTAAAATACTGATGTCCTGCGACTGTGCATCTGTCACGAGCGATGCCTACGTAGAGTCCAGAGCTGGCCTCCGATGCCTACGGTGCCCGTGTCTCGAAGACGCCGGACGAACACTGCAGCTTGTAGGCTCAGCGGTAGCGGCACACGACTCGGCGCAACGAAGAGAACTATCCGCCGTAGCCCAGAGCTCCGGTATTTAACAAGGCATCGACTAGTCGCTATCCACACACGTGGTGCCCATGGCCTGGCAGCTGCGGCCCCTGGCGGGCCTCGGTACATATATTTTTTCTTTTTTCCTTTATTGAGTTTCGATTTCCCCCCCCCCCCCCCCCCCCCCCCCGACGGGGACGGGCTGGCAGCAGCTTAGTACGCCACTCTTCAGCCTACAGAATTTGTTTTACAAAAATGAAGATAAAAAAAAGCAGATGATAAAATCGGTGACTTAAATGGTAAAATAGCGAACAATTGTTGAACTTAAAACATAACACAAAGGGTTGGTGTTGCTCTTAAAATACACAGGAAAGAGACAGGTAAAATAATAGACAGACAAATAAAAAACACGGCAACAGTCTGGTTTCTGTTCGCAAGAGATATAAAAATCACACCCAGCTACAGCATGATTTCCGTTCGCAACACTTCGGAAAGACGCACAATACTGAACACTCACTTGAACACCGCATTAAAAAGTTGACACAAATATGAGACACCACAGCCAAGGGCAGACTGGTGGAACCTGGACAGATCATGGGAAAGAAAAGGGGGGGGAGAGAAAAAACGAAGTGGGGAGGGAGGGGGGAGGAGCTGACGGAGGACGAGGACTCATAAGAGGGGGAGGGGCTGGGTAGACGCGAGAGAGAGTGGGAAAAGGCAGAGGAGGGGAATGCAAAAGGACTCGGGGGGAGGGGGAGAAGGGAGGCAGAGAGACGGTAGGCTGGGAAAAAACAGGATGGAAGGAGGGGGGGGAGAGGGAGCCTGGGGAAAGGACAGAGGAAAGGAGGAGGAGATGGGGATCAGAGTTGATAGGAGGGATAAATGGAGGGAGAGAGGGCATCATCCAGGAGGGGGAGTTGACGGAAGCCACCTTGGGAGAGGAGATGTAGAGATGGAGGGTAGCGGGGACACAACAGTGAAGGCGCGGCAGAGGGCGGGGGTTGGAGAGGAGTGGAGCAACCAGGGGATGAGGGGGATCAAGGCGGAGGGAGGTGTAGAGTATGCGGATATGTTCGAGAAATAGGAGCGGAGGGGGGCAAAGGTATCAGGTCATAGAGGATCCGCGTGGGGGACAGCAGGTGTATACCGAAGGCAAGGTGGAGTGCATGGCGCTCGAGGATCTGGAGGGACTTATAGAATTTTTTTTTTGGGGGGGGGGGGCGGATATCCAGGTGAGACTGGCATAACAGAGGATGGGATGGGTTAAGGATTTGTTGGTGTGGAGGATGGTAGAGGGGTTCAACCCCCATATCCGGCCATAGAGGACTTTGAGGAGTCGGAGGCAGTTGTGGTCTTTGCATTAGATGGAGCGGAGATGTGGGATCCAGGTGAGGTGACGGTCAATGGTGAGGCCAAGGTAGGTGAGGGTGGGGGATAGGCGGACAGGATGGGAGCAGATGGTAAGGGAGAAATCCAGGAGCCGGAAGGAGCGAGTGGTACGACCTACGATGATATCCTGGGCCTCGGTGTAGTTCGTACTGCCATCACATACAGCTGCACTACGAGTGTTTCGAGCGCATCTTTCGACTGCGGTGTGGCTCTCTGTGGAGTCGTAAGTACCGACATCACAACTATTTTACAACATTTGCTAATTACAGCATCGTAATAACATTTATTGCAAGAAATTAGCTAGCCACACGTTCACCTGTAAACACAGAATCTAATGTGCTGCAACAAGCGCCTCGAGAGACATCTGCGACAAATCCACAGAAAACAGTTAGGAAGAAATCCTACACGCCGATTCATTAAGGTAATCCAGGAAAGGTTAACTTAAATAGAGAAGTCTCGAGTGCGGAGCCACGACCAGTTATACTAGTACAGTACGTCACCTACACCACTTTCTACGGTCTCGTGGCTAAACCGAGAAACTTTAGATACTCCCAAAACTGCCTTTCTCTTTATCGATATTGTCCCGTTAAGAACATTTTGTTGAGCACTGTCTGACTGAAAGTCCTGAACCCACTCACAAATCTGTTCCGATACTCGGCAAGCTCGTATATTGTTCCTTAAATGGCAGTGCGAAACGGCATCGAGTGTCTTCCTGAGGAGAAGGAACACGCATCAACGTGGCGGCATTGTCTACTGCGCTCTGTATTTCATAGACGAACAGTGGGAGCTGAGTTTTGCATGGTCCCGTTTACAGAATGCTTGTTGATTTTTATATACCAGATTTTCGTACTCCAAAAACGTCATTATTCATACGCATGAAATAGGTCGACGCCAAAGATACAGGCGTATAATTGTGTGCATCTGAACGATGAACTTTCTGAATACGGCAATGACTTCCTTTTTCTTTCTTTTTTAAGCCACTAGATTCCCTTTAGATACTTCAGCGAACTGCAACAAACTATTCCCAGAAGAGAAGCTACGCCAACGCATAATCTACGTAGAATCACATGAGTATCTTATCGGATCCAGTCACCTCTCCACTACTGAGGGATGTTAGTAATTTTTGTATGCTGATATTATTTATTTTACTATCAGGTCAATAAAGACGCCCAAAAAAATTAGATGAAACAGTTTTTGTTCCAGAATGCGAGAAATAGTTGTTCTTATCTGCAAGAAAAGCAGCGCAGGAAACGTATGCCTCTTATAATGAACACACATCACCTTGTTTGGGCCGTGTCACCAGACCCGACGCTGCTGTGAGGCAGTCCTTAGAGGAACAGTGGCAGCTGGCGCTGCATATCCTATTTGCGTCTCCCGGTGCGCTGCGCAGGTAGCAGACACACTCCATTACGGATCCATCAGCAACCCCTCGGCGTGCTGTGTCTGTCCGTATACGGTACTCTGGCTCGGTGAAGGTGCGTGTCTCAGTGTCACGCCCCTACCTGCGAACGTACAGAACACACAGTTACGTAACACTTACTGGTCAAAACTAGATCTATACGTGGGGGGGGGGGAGGGTGTCAGTTAATTACGTGAGATTGTTTTGGCTTTATTTCGACCCCGCCTCCCACCTTGGTGAGATATCGTGAGATTTCGCTCGACCCCTCTCCCCCCCCCCCCCCCTAATCTCACGTGAGATTTTTCAGAATATGTGTATTTAGTGTAATACGTTAATCTGTGCCTAACTGCGATGGATTTATTTAAAAAATATAATTTGCTTAATTATTTGTATTTAAGACTGGTAAAGGCTAATATATAAGACAGAACGTAGTCGAGAATCGCAGTGAGAAAATCAAACAATAAAATACAGGGTGTATGTAAATGAATATCGGGGTTTTAACGCTTTATAATATATATTACATTAAACTTAGTTATAAATTAAATAAATGAAAGAGCAACTCAAACAGTTTTACCAAGAACCTTATAAATGTTCAATGTGAGCACCATTTGTCACAGGCACACATCAAGTGTACAGCCCAAGCGCTGGATAGGTCGCAAGGGGCCAAATGACAGGGCTTGTTTTGCATGGCCTCCACGTTCACCCGACCTAGCGCCATGCGATTTTTTTACCTTTGGGGCTTCAGCATGGCTCGTGCGTACGTGCCTCCGCTACCAGCAGATCTCCCTGAATTAAGAAACTGGATTGAAGCAGCTGTTGCTACAATCACTGAAGACACACTTATGAACGTTTGGGAAGAACTCGGCTATAGACTTGATGTGTGCCGTGTGACAAGTGGTGCTCACATTGAACATTTATCAGGTTCTTGGTAGAACTGTTTGAGTTGCTCTTTCATTTGACATATCATTTATAACTGTAAGTTTAATGTAATAAATAACCTAAAGCGTTAAAACCCCGATATTCATTTATAAACACCCTGTACTTAAATAAAATGAGCAACTAATATTCGTAAAAGAATACTCATTCTAATTCAGTCCAGGGGGAGCGACTACTGGAACTAACATATCCATGTGATTTTCAGTAAAATCATCTGCTCCTTCAGCCTCGCTCTGGTTTAGCCACTCTAAACAGTCGTCGCTTGCACACAGGATCACAGTACCCAGACGTGTGACAATCCGTTAGGGTCGCACTTCGCACGGCGGTGCAGCAGGCGTACTGCGGATCATACGCCGGTGCTCTGTAGCTCTTGTAATGGAGGAAAAGTAGATCCCGTATGTACTGTAGCATCTGTTTTCTAGATAACCACCTATACTTGGGCGGTATAGGTCATATAAAACACGCTGTTGAAGGCGTACAAAGTTTGAAACGGTAGGAAGTGGCGAATCGAGAAGGGAGAAAAAGACTTTTTGTCATGCTCTTCAGGATCCGGGACCGTCGCATGCCCATCAACCTGAATGATAGAATATGGAAATGGCAGAAAATAGTCGTGAAGAATCGTATGCAGAGCATTCCGGCACGGGCTGCAGCAGTCCCAGCCATCGCATTTCACAACCTAAAGCAACGTAAACACAGCATGCCGGGGACCTGTCCGCACGCCGCTGCCACCCGGTTCCTACTCTGCAGCGTTCGCCGAGTAGCGCATTTGACTGGCCGCTGGCTGCTAAGAAATGGAGGCGTTACTGGGCTACTTTGTGCGTTCGCATAAACGCGATAAGTATATTGTTACGATGTACCCGTATTTTAGTGGGGAAACATGTTTTATTTAATGTAACCCAGTTTTTTCGCAATTTTATGCTATTTCTTGCGGGAAAAAAATTACATGGCGTTTGGTGAGACCTCCCCTCTCCACCAGGTGGATTTGGGTGAAATTCGGCTCGACCCGCCCCCCTCCCTCGAAGCGCCTCACGTAATTAATGGACGCCCCCTAGCCCTAGGCCAGGGGTTAACAACTCGCCGGTTCTGAGCGCGAGTACTCGCGTCTGCTCAGGCACGTGCACCGAGCGAGGTGGCGCAGTGGTTAGCACACTGGACTCGCATTCGGGAGGACGACGGTTCAATCCCGTCTCTGGCCATCCTGATTTAGGTTTTCCGTGATTTCCCTAAATCGCTTCAGGCAAATGCCGGGATGGTTCCTTTGAAAGGGCACGGCCGATTTCCTTCCCCATCCTTCCCTCACCCGAGCTTGCGCTCTGTCTCTAATGACCTCGTTGTCGACGGGACGTTAAACACTAGTCTCCTCCTCCTCCTCAGGCACGTGCTCGCGAGCAGCTGCAAGGTCGCGGAGTAGGGAGGGAGGGGAGGGAGGGGAAATGCGCGCGCACGTTTGAATAGGGCTGCAGCGTGCCTATTGAATTCGCGCCGACTGTGTAACGTTTGAAGTACTACGATCAGCTCTTAACAGTCATTTCGCTGGTTAAGAATCTTGTGAAGTCGCCGTTGTGTAACCCCAACCATGCTT
This sequence comes from Schistocerca nitens, assembly GCF_023898315.1. Taxonomy (NCBI): domain Eukaryota; kingdom Metazoa; phylum Arthropoda; class Insecta; order Orthoptera; family Acrididae; genus Schistocerca; species Schistocerca nitens. Next base: position 535,315,673 of record NC_064621.1, on the reverse strand, counting down.
TCGCAGTTCAACCCCCATGGGGAGGAATTGTATCTGTTTACAGAAAAAGATGGTGTTGCAAAATGTTTAGTATGTCACAAAACGCTGAATTCTTTTAAGAAATTTAATTTGCAGCGACATTAGATGTCGTACCACGCGAAAGACTACAGACGTGGAAAATGTGATTGATCAGATCGTGCACAGGAAGTTATTAAACTTAAAAGGAAGCTATCCGAAGATCAACTGAGGCAGCTCTCAGAGTGGGTTACAAAATTGCTTTGCTTTTAGCAAAATCCCTGCGCCCCTTAACTGATGGCGATTTAATAAAAGAATGTTTGGTAGTTGCAGCGGAACATTTGTGTCCATCTCAAGTTGAACAGTGTCGGATTGTGCCATTATCTAACATGACCATTATGCGTCGCATACAGGACATGGCAGACGACGTCCAGAGCCAGCTTGCAAATATCTGTAAAGATTTTATGGCGTATTCTCTAGCTCTGGACGAAAGTGTTGATATCACTGGAACAGCGCAGCTTGCCATATTTATTAGAGGTGTTAATAGAGATCTTCAGGTGAGGGAGGAGCTCCTCGATGTAGTAGCCATGAAGAACACTACAACCGGAAGTGATATTTTAAGTAGTGTTGAAGAAAGTGTTGAAAATATAGGATAGTCGTAGAATTCTTTAGTTTCAGTGTCTACAGATGGTAGAGGCATACACTAAGCTAATAAAATTATGTGGCACGTGTACATTCTCCATTATTTGTTTCATTTGTCGCAGTAATAATTCGTGAGTGATATCCCTGCAGGTGGCCGCGGATTTACATTGACTGGCGGCAGCTGTTGTGTACCCCACGTGACTCTCCCCACTCTCCGCTCTGGTCCGGTAGTGGGGGTAACGTGCTCGCGCTGCTCCGTGCTCGCGCCTTGCTGCTCACAGCTTGCTCCGCGAGCACGTATGTTGTGAAGCCCTGCCCTAGGCCTAAAAGGGGTAGAGCTAGGCACAGAGCACCTAGAGGAAAGCAGTTGTTTGTTGAGTGTCCTCGACACATACACACACACACACACACACACACACACACACAATAAAATCCATGTACAAGTAACCCAGAGCGCTGTCGACAGCGTGGTGCCAAGTTAGGTGGCGCAGAGGTTAGCATACTGGACTCGCATTGGGGAGGACGAAATTTCAAACCCACGTCCGGTTATCCTGATTTAGGTTTACCGTGATTTCCCTAAATTGCTTCAGGCAAATGCCGGGATGGTTCCTTGAAGGGCACAGCGTCTTCCTTCCCTAGTCCGCTGTTCGGTCCCCTCCCCCTAATCAAACAACCAACTAGCGTAGCGATTGGTGAATTGTTGAGTTCAGTTACAAGGTGACAGAAAGCAAACATAATGGCAGCTTTTCTAGGGTCGCATCAATTCGTGTACATGTTCGCACTGCTTTGGTTGCGAGTTGTCATTATTCTGCGTGTTAACTATTACTAGCAAACTCCCCAACCCTTATTCTTTAAAGACTCGAACTCCCATGAATAAAACAGCTTCAAACGTTTGATTACTTTACAACTGAGTTAGTGTGTTAAATATTTCAGACTCAACCTGTAAGCGAGAAAAAGTTTAGAAAAGTTTAGAAATTTAATATTTGTTGGAAATCGTTTTGTGCTCTCATTACCAAACGCAAGATGAGTGTGGTCTGGGTATTTTGCGCTTCGTCTCCATGAAAAGCTAGTTTCTCACGCACCTCAGTGTTTATGGCTTCGTATCTCCTGAACTATCTATCATACAGTGACATATTTTTGCAGATATAATGGATGGGTCTGCCGAGTGTTGTTAGCAAGTGGTGCGCACTTAGGCCTTGTGAGGCCAGTTGAGGAGCTACTTGACTGCGAACTAAGGGCACCGGTTACGAAAACTGGCAACGGACGGGAGAGTGGTATGCTGACAACATACCACATGCCCCTCCGTATCCGAAACCGGTAACGCCCAAGGGCTGAGGATGACATGGCGGCCTGTCGGTACCATTGGGTGTTCAAGGCCTATTCGGAGGGTGTTAGTTTATTGAGTGATATACGTGGATACTGTCCGCAGAATATGGTGCGAATAAAGGTAGAAGCACATAAGCTGTAAATTAAAACGTCATAACGATGCTCAAGTTTTACTGCGTAAACGGTGAAAAATGTAATAAACGCTAAACTTTTTTTACATCCATCATAGTGTGTGTGGGGAAGGGACAGTTTGAATCGGTTTCGTAAAGGTCTGAAATTATGTGTAAAATGTGCTGTAAATCGCTAAGTTCTACATCTACATCTACTTGATTACTCTGCTATTCACAATAAAGTGCCTGGCAGGGGGTTCAATGAAACACCTTCAAGCTGTCTCTCTGCCATTCCACTCTCGAATGGCACGAGGGAAAAACGAGCACTTAAATTTTTCCGTGAGAGCCCCGATTTCTCTTATTTTATCGTAATGATCATTTCTCCCTATGTAGGTGGGTGCCAACAGAATGTTTTCGCAATCGGAGGAGAAAACTGATGATTGAAATTTCATGAGAAGATCCCGTCGCAACGAAAAACGCCTTTGTTTTAATGATTGCCACTCCAATTCACGTATCATGTCTGTGACACTATCTCCCCTATTTCGCGATAATACAAAACGAACTGCCCTTCTTTGTACTTTTTCGATGTTATTCGTCAGTCCCACCTGATGCGGATCCCACACCGCACAGCAATACTCCAGAATAGGTCGGTCAAGCGTGGTGTAAGCAGCCTCTTTAGCAGACCTCACCTTCTAAGTGTTCTGCCAATGAATCTCAGTCTTCGGTTTGCTCTACCCACAATATTATCTATGTGGTCGTTCCAATTTACGTTATTTGTAACTGTAATCCCTAAGTATTTTGTTGAATTTACAGCCTTCAGATTTGAGTGACTTATAGCGTCATCGAAATTTAGCTGATTTCTTTTAGTACTCATGTGAATAACTTCACACTTTTCTTTATTCAGGGTCAATTGCCACTTTTCGCACCATACAAATATCTTATATAAATCATTTTGCAAGTCGTTTTGATCATCTGATGAATTTACAAGACGGTAAATGACAACATCATCAGCAAACAATCTAAGACGGCTACTCAGATTGTCTCCTATGTCGTTAATATAGATCAGGAACAATAGAGGGCCTATAACACTTCCTTGGGGAACGCCGTATATTACTTCTGTTTTACTCTCATTCCCAGATACTGGATGAATATAGTCTGTGTACTTTACCCATCGTGAGTTGCATTCCCTCAAGGCCTCTACACGGTTTGTAAATTTAATGCTTTCCTTGCTCTGTTAAAACGTTAACATACGATTCTACCTCTTAGTAGATTACTACAGCATTTTAAATTTTTAAATTTGGTCGATATTTATGTGAAATATTGAAAATCGAATTTTTGTTGCCCAGGCAAGCCGGTAGGTAAACAACCTGTAACTGGTATTATTCACCATGCACCGGGTTAGCCGTTTACGAATATAGAGCATTTTCCTTTTATTTAAGTTGTTTGTCCAGCACGTTGAGCGGGGCGAAGAAACTAAGTTGCGCACAAATTAGGAAACAAGCTTTTGAACCAGAAAAAGAAGATCCTATTCAACCAAAAACATATTTCTAAGTACAACAATACAAATTTGAACCGCCCCATCAGTGTCATTAACATTAACAGCCACGCTGGATCTTTTTACACATTTAATGGAAGCGTTGATGGCGATGAAATGTGTCACGATCTGACATTCTGCGTGGTGTCTGTTTGTTCTAAGTCGTGTCTCTCTACCACTTTCGCGCAACGACGCTCTGAGCGTGTTTTTTGGGGAGTTGACTAGTTTGAACCTGGGACCTGTTGCTGGTAAGGAGACGCCAGACCACACATGACATGTAGAGTTCAGAAGAGTTCAGTGAGACTAGCGATGATATAATCAAATACTTAATGATTTCAGCGTCAGCTCCACTGCACTCCCTGTAAAAGAAAAAATGATTCAAATGGCTCTGAGCACTATGGGACTCAACATCTGTGGTCATAAGTTCCCTAGAACTTAGAACTACTTAAACCTAACTAACCTAAGGACATCACACACATCCATGCCGAGGCAGGATTCGAACCTGCGACCGTAGCAGCCGCGCGGTTCCTGACTGAGCGCCTAGAACCGCTAGACCACCGCGGCCGGCCCCTGTAAAAGAATCTTGATACTAACTAAATTTAGTGGAAGGGGTTCAAGGCTTTCCTATTTTTAGTTAGCTGGTAAAATAGCGTCGAAAAAGCAGTTAAGTTTACCATCGGAAATTTTATTCTACTCACAAATCATTGTTTATAAATTGCACTATTGATAAAAGGAAACATTTTAATACAGGATGATAAAAACCAACTGCGTTCAACAAAAATGTGAACGAATATTCCCTGAATGGGTTTCCATGTTCTACAATGGATCGAAGGATGACCTATGCCATATCACATCTATAATCTAGGTTTAAGATAAGTTTCATAAAAGAGAAAACTATCAAAATGGTCTACAGTGACCCTCAATTATCTTTAATTACTTATCTAACTTGTCGTAAATTACAGTGGCTGATGTGGCTTCTGAATAATTATATAACAGAAAAATCATCGCATTTCAGATTTTTACTTCAAGTCGCAAATGTGAACACCATGAGATTTAATTGACGATCAACACTAGTTTTACGTAAAAAGGGGATGTAACAGATGAGACTTCTGCAGTTCTGAGTGAAGCCTTATGCGCTCAAAAATGCGGCATCGCGTGCGTTCATTACCTTGTCGGTGTTTAGGCAGCGTCAGGGGGCGGCGGGCGGCTCAGCCCCACGCACCTCGCCGTCTCGGAAGCAACTCTCTCCTCGCTTCTCCTTACTACAATTTACCGAAGTTCGTTTAAGAAAAGCTATCTGGCTGTGTTTTCAACTGACCAATCAGGGTCTCAATGTTAACCTTAAGCTCCGCCTACAAAAATTCTGTCTATCCAATGAGAAACGTTATACTTTTCGTGGTGGGGCAATGTTTTTAATGTTTGCTACGTAACAGAGACGCGAAAAAGTCTCACGCTAAACCTTGCAGCTGATGTGGCCCTTTTAGTGTTATCGTAAGATCTATACTGTTCTTCTGGAGGGCTCTATCTTTTAACATGGGCTGTGGGTGATCTTGGCGGTAAGCTGGCGACGTGGGTGTCCGTTCCTTATCGTAGGGCCTTCTCGCTTACACGACTCTGCTCTCGGCTCCTGTTCTCGTTTCTCCCCTCGGAACTGCGTCTGTTTCACGGTGGGAAGGTATGACATGCATTTAGGCGTTCTTGTGTTAGTCTGTGGTATTCCATTTGCTCACTCGTTGATCGTATTACTTTGGTTAATTTAATGTCAGGATTTATTCGGAGCTATGTGACGTACTGCCGGATTTGCTATCATGTCAGGGCTTACATGGAAGGTGTTGGATTTGTCTGACACCTTACAACGACAGTGGAGGCAGACTCAGGTGTGGAAGCGACGTTGTTGTTGCTGTTCATGCTGAAGAGGCAGTAAAAGGTGGGGTAGCGGTAGGGTGGTGTTTCCAACAGTATTACGTATAACTGAATGCTACGGTAGCACTCAGAATACGCATGTGAAGAGCGGTGTCTAAATGTCTTGCACGAACATGGTTTTCTGTTTTAAAAATCTACATCTACATCTACATCTACGTTGATACTCGGCAAATCACATTTAAGTGCGTGGCAGTGGGTTCATCTAACCACCTTCACAATTCTCTATTGTTCCAATCTCGTACAGCGCGCAGAAAAGACGAACACCTATATCTTTTAGTACGAGCCCTGATTTCCCTTATTCTATTATGATAATCATTTTCCATATGTTGGTCGACTTCAACAAAATATTTTCGCATTCGGAGGAGAAAACTGGTGATTAACTTTGTGAAAAGATTCCGTCGCAACGAAAAAGCCTTTGTTTTAATAATTTCCCCAAATCCGATATCATTTCGTGATAATACAAAACGTACTGCCCTTCTTTGAACTTTCTCGATGTACTCCGTCAATCCTATCTGGTAAGGATCGCGCACTGCGCAGCATTATTCTAACAAGAGAACCTCCCCATCGCACCCCCCTCAGATTTAGTTATAAGTTGGCACAGTGGATAGGCCTTGAAAAACTGAACACAGATCAATCGAGAAAACAGGAAGAAGTTGTGTGGAACTACGAAACAATAAGCAAAATATACAAACAGAGTAGTCCATGTGCAAGATAGGCAACATCAAGGCTAATTCAAACTTAGGAGCGCCGTGGTCCCGTGGTTAGCGTGAGCAGCTGCGGAGCGAGAGGTCCTTGGTTCAAGTCTTCCCTCTAGTGAAAAGTTTAATTTTTTTTCAGTTCGTGTGACAAACTCTTATGTTTTCATCACTTTTTGGGAGTGATTATCACATCCACAAGAAAACCGAAATCGGGTAAGGTAGAAGAATCTTTTTACCCATTCACCAAGTGTACAAGATAGGTGGGTCGACAACATATTCCTGTCATGTGACGCACATGCCGTCACCAGTGTCGTATAGAATATATCAGACGCGTTTTCCTGTGGAGGAATCGGTTGACCTATGACCTTGCGATCAAATGTTTTCGGTTCCCATTGGAGGGCCGCGTCCTTTCGTCTACTAATCGCACGGTTTACCGGTGCGGCCGTAAAACACAGACATTAAACTTATTACAGTGAACAGAGACGTTAATGAACGGACACAGCGAAAATAAAGAAATTAAAATTTTCAATGGAGAGAAGATTTGAACCAAGGACCTCTCGCTCCGCAGCTGCTCACGCTAACCACAGGACCACTGCGCTGCTGAAACGAAATTAGCCTTGATGTTGCTTATCTTAAAGATCATGGACTACTCAGTTTGTATATTCTGATTTTTTTTTATAGTTCCACACAACTTCTTCCTGTTTTCTCGATTGATCTGTGTTCAGTTTTTCAAGGCCTATCCAGTGTGCCAACTTATATCTAAATCTGAGGGGGGTGCGATGGGGAGGTTCCCTTGTAAGAGAGGACGGACAAGAGTAGACACATTTTCTAAGTGTCTTGCCAATAAAACGCAGTCTTTGGTTAGCATATCCCACAACATTCTCTTTGTGTGCCTTCCAATTTAAGTTGTTCTTAATTGTAATTCCTAAGTAATGAAATGAATTCACGACCTTTAGATTGGACTGATTTATCGTGTTACCGAAGTTTAACGGATTCGTTTTAGCACTCGTGTGGATGACATCGCACTTTTCGTTATTTAGGGTCAATTGCCAATTTTCGCACCATACAGATATCTTTTCTAAATTGTTTTACGATTTGTTTTGACCTTCTGATGACTTTACTAGTCAATAAACGACAGCGTCATCTGCAAACAACCGAAGACAGCTGCTCAGGTTGTCCCCCAAATCGTTTTTATAGATAAGGAACAGCAAAGGACCTATAACACTACCTTGGGGAACGCCAGAAATCACTTCTGTTTTACTCGATGACTTTCCATCAGTTACTACGAACTGTGACCTCTCTGACAAGAAATCACGAATCCAGTCACATAACTGAGACGATATACCATAAGTACACAATTTCACTACAAGCTGCGTGTGTGGTACAGTGTCAAAAGGCTTCTGGTAATGTAGAAATACGGAATCAGGCATCTAAGTTTGCTTGAACTGAATAGCCTTGGACAAATCTACAGGCATCTTTGTCACTGCTTAAATCCTGTTGTATAGGGATATTAACACACACTTCAAAGTCACTGAAGAACCAGCAGATCTGATTTACTTGCATGGTACAACATATAATGATATCTTTCGAATGGTGCAGTTAACCTCAGCAGCGAAATACAGCTTTCCTCTTCCTCAGCTAAACTGTACTACAACCGGTGGGGGGAGGAATATGTTTGACAGATACGCAGATTTCGTTGGAAGGCTAAGGTCAGAAAGTGAAGCCATTTGGTGTTACGAAACTCTTGACAATACACTGCGTTCTTCACCAGCAAGAAATTTGTGCGAAGACACTGGATATGTTCTTTGTGATAAAGTCTGCAAATTTTGTTGACACTTCCATTCGATGTGATGGACTCAAACACTGTCAGTTCAAGTCTCCACTAGGAGAGGTGGAATCTTTGTCACGTAATCTCCCATACCACACGCCAGTGAACCTTTTATGAAGCTTCTTTTATTTGAGAACAGGAATTAAAATATTTCTGGCTGAGAAGCACAATCCTTTGGAAGTCCTGTAGGACAGGGAATGAATGTGGAAACTGGCTTTCTTGGGTAATGCTGCTCTCCATATTAATGAAGTCAATAAAAAAACATCAAGAGAGAAAAAATTATTTGCGACCTTCATACACTTGTTAAAGCTTTCGGACATACTCTTACACTTTTCGCACTGAATGTCAAACAGGAAAGTTTCTCACATTTCGCCAATTTCCATGCGTTGAAGTATGCATATGGTTCAAGTTTTGCACTCTTGTTTGCCATGGAAATCCTTGGTGATGTGCAGAAAGATTTTTCTTCCACGCTTTCGGATTTAGATTCCAAGGAGATCCTAATTTTGCAGAACCCTTTTTCTTGTGAAATAAAAAATGTAAAGTCACCATTGCAGATGTGAATCACAGATTTGCAGGCTGATGACACCGTGAAGGATATGTTTCAGTTTTCTAAGATTCTTCCATCAGAAAATTCTCAAATATCAAAGACTTTGCACAAGGTTTATCATCTGAATTTGGCACTACATAAAGGTATGAACGAATATTTTCTTTGAAACGGATTCATATATTGTGAAAACATATTAGAGTGAGCTACTTGTGGCGAGCGGTCTCCTTACCATTAGGCTATCCGAGCACACTCCACGGACAGATCCAGTCTTCCACATGTTGCCAACCATGTGTGTGAAACGCACATTCATACATGTATTATGTATATTCCCTCACAGGGGAGACACTATACTTGAAAGTCGCTTGCCCAGTATCGGCGAACAAATACGACAGTACAGTGCCTGTGTCGCACAGAATTACGGCGGAATGTTCCTTTGGATATTGTACAGTCCCGGTCCGACACAAATTTTCATTGTTATCATTCCATTACACAGCTGATGTTTGTCCATATTCGCAAATTCGAATACATTTCATGTGTGCATATATTCAGCTTTTGAACTTTTGATCTAGTTACCGATGTTTTCTCTTCGCTTTGAGGCCGCGCGGGGTAGTCGAGCGGTCTAAGGCGCCTTGTAACGGTCCGCGCGGATCCCTCCGTCGGAGGTTCGAGTCCTCCCTCGGGCATGAGTGTGTGTGTTGTCGTTAGCGTCAGTTAGTTTAAGTTACATTAAATAGTGGTAAGCTTAGGGACTGATGACCTCAGCAGGTTGGTCCCATAAGACCTTACCACAAATTTCCAAATTTTCTTCGCTTTGAGTGTGACAGTTCTGTGTTTATTTGCGGTTATCAAGTTGCGTTTTCCTAACTGTGAGAATAATAACCATTTAATTCAACTTCTGTTGAATCATTGTATTTTTAGCGTGTGAATTAAGGAGAAATCCTGTAATGTCAAAGACATCGGTTCGTGTGTATTGTTTTATGCGGTCTAAGATATGTGCGGAAAGCACTACGCTTGTTTCGTTTATTGATACCGTTCGAAACATACACTGACGAAAGAAATGGAAAAATCAAGAAGGAGCTGTCCAACGTAATAGACAGTTGGCAGTCGTGTTTCTACATCTGAATGATGATGTGTGTCCAAATTTCGCGCCAGCCGAATAAGAGTAGCGCTTTTAGCGCCTCCATGAGGATGTACGAGGTCACTCCAAGAGGAATGCACACTACTTTTGTAAAAATACAGTTTTCATTCTGCATGTGTGAAAGTTTTACAGTGTGTAGATATATCTTCCCGCTTGTTTTCAAACTTACATCAACCTGTTCCCGTGAGTGGCGCCGTCACAGCGTGTCTTCCAGATGGCTACTACACGTTCGTCAGAAGTAACGTGCTGTCATACAGTTCCTGTGCTGTGAAAAAGAGACAGTGGGAAACATCCACAAGATGTTGAAAAAAGTGTATGGAGATGCTGCTGTCGATCGCAGTACAGTTACTCGGTGGGCAAGCAGGTTACGTGATGAAAGAGGGCACGGCAATACTGAGGATTGTCCTCGCAGCGGCAGGTCTCGTACTGCACACACTCCAGACAATGTGCAGAGAGTTAACGAATTGGTGACTGCTGGCAGACGCATCACAGTGAGCGAACTGTCACACTACGTTGGGATAGGGGAAGGAAGTGTTTGTAGAATACTGAAAGTGTTGGCGTTAAAAAAGGTTTGTGCCAGGTGGGTTCCCAGGATGTTGACAGAGGCTCACAAAGCAACAAGAAAAACGGTATGCAGCGAACTTTTGGAACAGTACGAGAATGATGGAGATGAATTTCTTGGAAGAATTGTGACAGGTGATGAAACATGTCTCCATCATTTTTCACCAGAGACGAAGAGGCAATCAATGGAGTGGCATCGTGAAAATTCACCCACGAAAAAAAAATTCAAAACCACATCTTCTGCTGGAAAGGTTATGGCTATGGTCTTTTTCGATTCCGAAGAACTCTTGCTTGTAGACATCATACCATATGGAACCACCATATATTCTGATGCATATGTGACGACACTGAAGAAACTTCAAGTTCGACTGAGTCGTGTTCTACCACATTGGCAAAAGCACGATGTTTTGCTTTTGCACGACAATACACGGCCACATGTCAGTCAAAAAACATGAAAGCGATCACAAAACTCGGATGGACAGCACTGAAACACCCGCCTTACAGTCCTGACCTGGCTCCATGTGACTATCATCTCTTAAGAAAACTGAAAGACTCTCTTGGTGGAACAAGATTTGAAGATGATGACTCCCTTGTGCACGCTGCCAAACAGTGGCTCCAACAGGTTGGTCCAGAATTTTACCGTGCGGGTATACAGGCGCTTCTTCGAAGATGGCATAAGGCAGTTGAGAGGGATTGAAATTATGTGAAGAAATGAAAATATTCTTCCTGAAGGATGTATCTACACACTGTAAAACTTTCAAACATGTAGAATAAAAGATGGATTTTAAAAAAAAATAGTGTGCATTTCTTTTGGAATGACCCTCGTAAATGAGGTTTGCTTTAAATACGCTGTTTAATGGATCTGATCATTAGTTACCTTCCAGACTCGATGTGATGAGTTGATGTTAATCAAGAATGCCTTTAAGGCGATAAAGACACCATTATCAACACCTCACTGAGTTTCATCGAGGTCTTGTAATAGGGCCACGAGAACATGGGAGTTTCTTCTACGATACTGCACAAAGACTTAGCAGGAATGTGATTGCTGGCAGCAGTTGTCACGAAAATGTATTATCGGAAGAAAAGAGGGCTCTGGACGGCCACGTGCCACTACCGAGAGGGGAGACCATCGTGTACAGTGTATGGCTCTGGCGCATCATACTGTATCTCCAGCAGCAATCTGAGCAGCAGTTGGCACCTTAGTGACACAACGAACTTTTAAAGTACAGGTCCGACCTACACGCCACGTGGCGTACATTCCACTGACTCCAAACTACCCATTTGCGATTTCATTGGAGTCAAGCGAGAGCAGAGTGGAGAGAAGGGGGAAGGTCTGTTATGTTTTCTGATGAAACCTGTTTTTGCCTTGTTGTCAGTGAAGGAAGTGTAGCGGTTAGGAGATGTCCAGTTGAGGGCCTGCAACCAACCTGTCTGCGTGCTAGACACCCTTAGCACGCAGGTAAGGTTATCTTAGCACCCTTACTACAAATTCGTACGTCAGTCTTGTGATTCGGCCTGTCATGCTGTTATTCATGAACAGCATTCCAACAGGATAACGCTCTCCTACATACCGTTGTTCTAACCCAACGTGTCATGCTGAGTGTCGCCACGTCGTCTTGGCCTGCTCAAAAATGGTTCAAATGGCTCTGAGCACTATGGGACTTAACATCTGAGGTCATCAGTCCCCTAAAACTTAGAACTACTTAAACCTAACTAATCTAAGGACATCACACACATCCATGCCAGAGGCAAGATTCGAACCTGCGACAGTAGCGCCTAGAACCGCTCGGCCATCACGGCCGGTTTGGCCTCCTCGATCCCCAGATCTGTCTCCAATAGAGAACGTATGGGACATCATGGGACGGCAAATCCGCTGCCATCCATAAGCAGCTTTAACCGTGCCTGTATTGATCGATCAAGTACAACAGGATTGGAGCTCTTTCCCAAACACTGAGATCTGCCACCTATCACAACACTACGCACGTACGTTTGCATGCGTGTATTCAACGTTCTGGCAGTTACACCAGTTATTAATGTACAAGCATTTCATATTTGCAATGTCTTATCTGTCATGTAAATGTATTCTCGAAATTTCATTACTCTACATTACTTTTTTTGTGTTGTGATTTTTTCCCATCAGAGTAGCTAATATAAAAGTAACACCTATAAAATATAATTACCACACACGGTCGCTGCAGGATACCGAAAAATAAAACATTTTTAATTGCAAGAACAGACTTTCACAGTGAAAATACCGGGTGATCAGAAAGTCAGTATAAATTTGAAAACATAATAAACCACGGAATAATGTAGATAGAGAGGTAAAAATTGACACACGTGTTTGGAATGATATGGGGTTTTATTAGAACCAAAAAGAAACAAAGATCACAAAATGTCCGACAGATGGCGCTGGACAACAAAACGTCAGTGACTGCGCATGACAATCGTGTACAAAAGGAGCTGTTATGAGAGAGAGAATGAGATGCGCCAGTAGTCGCAGCATGTTGATGTTGCCTGAAAAGGCGCTTTTAGTGAAGCTGTATTATCAGAATGGGGAATCTGCTAATTCAGCGTTACGATCCTATCGCCATAGGAAGGGGATTCGAACGGGTAAAGGTCCGTTGACAAATGCAGCTGTGGCGAGAATGATTTCGAAGTTCGAAGCCACGGGTTGTTTAGACCCCTTGTGGCCGACCGAGCACAATGCATAAGGCTGCTGAGACAGTTCAGGAAGAAATGGAGACTGTAGCGAGTTCGTCTATGCACGGGGAAGTCAGCGCTCGTGCAGTCGCACGTCGCACCGGCATTCCATGCACTACTGTTTGGTTGGCACTTAAGCGTACCCTCCGATGCTATCCGTACAAAATCCATCGGCGTCATGAACTGTTACCTGGCGATTTAGTGAAGCGGAGGGCATTTGCGGTGTGGGCGTTTCAAAAGATGGCGGGAGATGACGATTGGTTGAGTAACGTGTTGTGGACCGACGAAGCTCATTTCACGCTCCGAGGGTCTGTCAACGGCCACAACTGCAGAATTTGGGCTACCGAAAATCCTAGAACTGTCGTGGAAACTCCATTGCACGACGAGAAAGTCACGGTATGGGTTGGATTTAGCACATCTACCGTTATCGGGCCTTTTTTCTTCGAGGAAATGCGTGATTCTGGTTTTGTAACTGCTACCGTAACGGGTGAGAGGTACGCCGATATGATACAGAATCTCATCATCCCCAGCCTGGCTGATAAACACCTACTGGAACGTACGATGTTTATGCAGGATGGCGCTCCACACCATATTGCTAGACGCGTGAATGATCTCTTGCGCGCGTCGTTTGGTGATGATCGTGTGCTCAGCCGCTCCTTTCGTCATGCTTGGCCTCCCAGGTCCCCAGACCTCAGTCCGTGCGATAATTGGCTTTGGGGTTACCTGAATAGTGTATCGTGATCGACCGACATTTGTAGGGATGCTGAAAGACAACATCCGACACCAGTGCCTCACCATAACTCCGGACATGCTTTACAGTGCTGTTCACAACATTATTACTCGACTGCAGCTATTGTTGAGGAATGATGGTGGACATATTGAGCATTTCCTGTAAAGAACATCATCTTTAGGGACCGATGACCGTAGCAGTCTGGTCCCTTTAATCCCCCAAACCAACCCACCAACCAACATCATCTTTGCTTTGTCTTACTTTGTTATGCTAATTATTGCTATTCTGATCAGATGAAGAACCATCTGTCGGACATTTATTGAACTTCTGTATTTTTTTGATTCTAAAAAAACTCCATGTCATTCCAAGCATGTGTGTCGATTTGTACCTCTCTATCTACATTATTCCGTGATTTATTCAGTTTTAAAATTTATACTGACTTTTTGATCACCAGGTATATGTCCTTCAGCCTTCAATCCTGAAGTTTCCGTGTAGATAAAATTAGGCTAATAAAAGCCCAGGTAAAGGTGTGCAAGCAATCGTTCCTGCCACGCTCCCTCCGGCGATAGCGCAGCGGAAACGTAGAATCCACTCAGTCGACTTTTCCGTAACAGAAACCGAGAATCGCTTTCACGCTTTCGTTAACGAGCTGGTGCGGGACACACAAAATCAGCGTGGCCGTAATTCCGTTACGGCATTAAGCGTTAACACCCCGTCGGCTAATCCTCACACGCCGGACACCCAAATTATTTGCTCGTCCTTCCTTGTAAGCTCGCATTATTAGCACAAGAAAATCTCTGCGCTGCCTCGTTTCACAGACTGCTCTCGTTATGTGTTTACGGGACTTTCAGATGTTTTCCTACTGAAATTTAATCAGTTACGTGCTTACGGGACTTTCAGATTTTTTTCCCTACTGAAATTTAATCAGTACCTTCGTGTTCTGTAAATTTTACAGCTTCTCCTTTCTGCGTCGTAATTAAATTTTTGGGCTGAGGCTTGTGCATAATTGGCGCGATGCAGACCCCAGTTGACGGTCGAAATTGATTACAAGCGGAGCAGTATTCAATTAATGAAGCTGTAAACGGCTTTGCAGCTAGCCAGAACGAGTACGTGTGTGTGTGTGTGTGTGTGTGTGTGTGTGTACGTATGAATGTCACGGCTACCTGCAACCGCTCTCGTGTTTGCTGTGGTCCAATTCAACTACAAAACAAATTGGCACACATTTGATTACATGTCATTAGTAATCATTACGTATTATTAATATTATTATTTCGATGGAGTGTGCACTGCACTGCTTACCGTTAAGTAATATTGAGTGGATAGCAGTGGTGCAGTGCGTTAAGTATCTTCAGACTCCTAATCTTAAGAGGGAAAGCAAGCTGCTTAACAATTTGAAGGCGTATTATTAAAATTTCCATATAAAGACTGAAGTTGCGTAGCGCTGCCGGTACTATTGTGTCGCTATTCGATATTGTACTGAGATGAAAAGAATCATGGGACAGCGATGTGCACGCATGCAGCTGACGGTAATATCGCGTACACATGGTACGAGGCCTGTTTTTTACGTAAGGTCCGTTTGAACATAAGTAAACAACGAAAGGTTATTTCAAAAAAGTAAATTTATTTTCAGAAAGTACATACTTTATTTTTCGACATAGTTGCCATGTTTATTCAAACACGTATCATACCTCTCAACCAATTTTAAAATACCCTCTTCATAAAAACGTGCCGCCTGCTCCGATAACCAAGAGTTCACTGCCGTTTTCAAAATGGTTCAAATGGCTCTGAGCACTATGCGACTTAACTTCTGAGGTCATCAGTCGCCTAGAACTTAGAACTAATTAAACCTAACTAACCTAAGGACATCACACACATCCATGCCCGAGGCAGGACTCTAACCTGCGATCGTAGCGGTCACGCGGTTCCAGACTGAAGCGCCTAGAACCGCACGGCCACACCGGCCGGCACTGCCGTTTTCACGTCGTCGTAAGCATTGTAATGGTTGCCAGAGAGGTGTTGTTTGAGGTGGAGGAACAGATGGTAATCGCTCGGCGCAAGGTCAGGACTGTAGGGTGGGTGGTTTAAAACTACCCAGCCAGAACTGTCCAATCAACAGGGGGTCTGACCTGCAGTGTGAGCACTTGCTTTGTCACGGAGAAGGACAATTCCCTTTGTCAGCATGCCAACTCTTTTGTTTTGAATCGCTCTGCGTAGCTTTCACAGAGTTTGCCAGTATGCTTCTGCATTTATAGTGGTTCCTCGTTGCATGAAGTCGACCAACAAAATACCATGCCTATCCCAAAACACCAACGCCATGATTTTGCGCTGGGACATGTAACCTTCCCCTCACTTATCGACCTTAATGACAGTGAAAAATTAAGCCGCTTGTACCTAATGGAAATTTGGGAAAAAGCAATCGTCACCGAAGTTAATCTGTCGGTAAAGAGGGATGAAGGGTTACATCTAAATGAAAGGAAAAATACAAATGAAATTGGTGAAATTAATTTTGAAAAAGGGTACAGTTAATAAAGAAAGTAAATGTGCGGTCGTTACGCTAACAATTAACCAGCGTTAATTAGATATTTGAGATTTGGGGAAAATTACGGTCGCCAATCCTATGGACAACTACTATAATAACTGAAAATGAAAGATTAATGCACATATAATTAGCACTAAAAGCGTGGCAACTGAAGGTTGACACATGTTGTGTGAAAACTGAATGTTTGTCAGAAGTAATAAATTTCTCTACACTCTGACTTACTTTAGCAAAAGAATTAATAAAACCGGATAATTGAAAGTTAATTTAGTGACTGAAATTAATAGTGAACTTTGTTTCTGAAGCACTACGAAATTAAATAAAATAAGGTTAGTCTTGGGCTACCTCAACAATCATTTCAAAAGCTACTTGAATCTACGCAATTTTGAAATAAGAGATTTAACTTTGAACTTGAATTAAATGATACTGAACAATTAACAATAGTAAAATTTACTTCTTACCAAACTGAGCTGCAGTCACAGGTAAGCTAAAATATGGTAACAAAACTAGCACTCTTAATTTGTGCTTGTGTAATCTATATATTGTAGCCAGCTATGAAAACCTTAACTGAACTTTGAAATTAAAGCAGTGAAATCAAATGATATTACTTTAATGATGGGAGTTTGAATTTCAACGACACTCGGGTTCATTCCGGAAAAGGAAGGGTTCCTGCCTGGTAATGCAATTGGGATAATGAGCAACAAAGGTTCATGCTAAGTTGCTGTAATTATGTGAGGCAAATGGAATAATTTTAAAAGCTGAGGTCTCCCATACAGTTCTAAAACTTTACGTGCTTCCAGTCTTCCTTGTTGGTTGATTGAAAGTTTGAAGTCGTCGGTCGAGCAGGTGACGACAGTAATTCATTGTCGGCCGTCGCTGTTGCAAAAGCTGGATGTTGGCGCGCCTCCTTCTCGACAAGGTCATCAGGCGAAACGCGCTCTTGATGTGTGCCAGCTGATGTTTCCCGTCCGCGACACCGTGCCAGAAACTATCATATCTAGTCGAGTGCAATTACATGCTGCCAAACCCCGAAAGCGCGGCAACTCGCGGGAGCGTCACTCAACACACCCTACTGCAGCCAGACTCTGCTCTGCCCGCGCTCCATGCGGCAGAGTTAACACTACCCAAGATCCTAAACACTTTGGTTCTCCACACGACCTATCGATGTAATCGTTCGATAGCATAGTTTTCCCTAGGCAAGACCCAGTGTAAAAATACAAATAATATTTACAAAACAAAGCAATTATACATCGACATAAATGCATATATATATATATATATATATATATATATATATATATATATATATATATACAAATTGTAAAACAATTACACTATATAAAGACACAGAAATGTCATATCTTCAGGTAACAAAATAAGGAAAAAATTTATAGTACAATAGATGGAAATAGGAAGATATGCATTTCCGGCGTTACGGCGTTACAGTCTGTTTGGCCTTCACCTATACAGGCGAGTGTGTGTGTCTCCATTACATGCTCTGTTGCTTCCATTCGGGCGTGATATGCGAAACCCATGTTTAGTTCAAAAATGTTCAAATGTGTGTGAAATCTTATGGGACTTAACTGCTAAGGTCATGAGTCCCTAAGCTTACACACTACTTTAACCTAAATTATCCTAAGGACAAAAAGTCACACCCATGTCCGAGGGAGGACTCGAACCTCCGCTGGGACCAGCCGCACAGTCCATGACTGCAGCGCCTTAGTCGCTCGTCTAACCCCGCGCGGCCCATGTTTAGTCTCCAGTTATGATCTGACTCAAGAATCCGTCACCTTCTTCTTGATAACGAGTCAAGAACTTCATCGCACACTCAATTCTTTGGTTTTTGTGTTCCTCTGTTAGGAGTTCAGGGATCCAACGGGAGCACAGTTTCCTAAACTTTAGGTGTTCAGAAACAATGTTGTAAAGCACTGATATCAACACGTCAGGAAATTCGTTTGAGGGGCCTGTTATTGTGAAGCGCCTGTTCTCACGAATCCTTGCTTCAAATGAAGTCACCAAACCGTCTGTAATCAAAGAAGGGCGATCGGAGCGGTCCTCATCATGGACGTTGTCAGGCCATCTATGAATTCTTGTACCAACTTACACACTTTGCTTTCACTCAGAACAGTGTCACTGCACACTTCGCAAATCTGCCGATGAATTTCTGCAGCAGACAGATTCCTTGCCTACAAAAACCGTATCACTGAGCGAAACTCACACGCGGCGGGTGAGTTGATAGTCTTAAACATTTTGAAAGCACAGAACAGAACCGTACAGGTTAGCTACAGAGATGAAACTGAGCACAGTTGTTCCCGAAGCATGCCGGTACACGACGCACGCGCTCGTTGCGGTATGCGCGCGAACTACTAGTGTCTACAACAAAACGGACCTTACTTAAAAAACACGCCTCGTATAAAGGTGCAGTACGCTGGCGGAGCTGTAATTTGTATTCAGGTGGTTCATCTGAAAAAGTTTCCGATGTTGTTATGGCCGCACAAGGGGAATTAGCCGGCCGGAGTGGCCGAGCGGTTCTAGGCGCTACAGTCTGGAATCGCGCGACCGCTACGGTCGCACGTTCGAATCCTGCCTAGGGCATGGGTGTGTGTGATGTCCTTAGGTTAGTTAGGTGTAAGTAGTTCTAAGTTCTAGGGGGCTGATGACCTCAGAAGTTAAGTCCCATAGTCACCAGAGCCATTTGAACCAATTGAACGGGAATTAACAATCTTTGAACGCGGAATAGTTCGAGCTACACGTATATGACGTTCCATTTCGGAAATCGTTGGGGAATTCAATATTCTGAGATCTACAGTGTCAAGAGTGTACCAAGAATACAAAATTTCAGGCATTACCTCTGGCGACGGACAAGGCAGTGTCCGACAGCCTTCACTTAACGACTGAGAGCAGCGTAGTTTGTTGTAGAGTTATCCGTGCCAACAGACAAACAACACGACGTGAAATAACCGCAGAAATCAATGTGCGACGTACGACGAACGTATCCGTTACGACAGTGCGGCGAAATGTGGCGCTAATGGGTCATGGCAGCAGACGGTCGACGCTAGTGACTTTCCCAACAGCACGACACCGCCTGCAGCGCCTCTCCTGGGCTCTTGACCGTATCGGTTGGACCCTCGACGACTAGAAAATCGTAGCGTAGTCAGTGAATTGTAATGGACTAGATTGAACCGATCATTTACTGGAAACAGTTGGAGACCATCCGCAGCCGTTCATGGACTTCCTGTTCCCAAACAACTATGGAATTTTGGTGGATAACAACGCGCCATATCACCGTGCCACAAATGTTCACGATTGGTTTGAAGAACATTATGGACAATCCAAGCCCCCGACATGAATCCCATCGAACAGTTATGGGATATAATCGAGAGGTCAGTTCGTGCTCGAAATCCTGTACAGGCAGCACTTTCTCAATTATGGACGGCTAGAGGGAGCATGGCTCAGTATTTCTGTAAGGGACTTCCAGCACCTTGTTGATCCCATGCCGCTGCGCTGGATTAGCCGAGCGGTCTAGGGCGTTGCAGTCATGGACTGTGCGGCTGGTCCCGGCGGAGGTTCGAGTCCTCCCTCGGGCATAGGTGTGTGTGTTTGTCCTTAGGATAATTTAGGTCAAGTAGTGTGTACGTTTAGAGACTGATGACCTTAGCAGTTAAGTCCCATAAGATTTCACACACATTTGAACATTTTTGATCCCATGCCACATCGAGTTGCTGCACTAAACCAAGCACAAAGAGGTCCCACACCATATTAGGACGTATCCCATTACTTTTGTCACCTCAGTATACATCTAAAGCCCCTAATACCTAACATATTGCCTCTATCATTCCGTATTACACTCTTCATCGATGACGCTGATTCACTTATTCTTCGCCGACCGATGTCTGGAACAACAGGAAAGTCTTAATTATTCTACTTTCTTGTCGAAAGTTAACCATTGAAACTACAGCGTTGCACTTTCTCTTGTTACCTACCGTATGACCTCCATCTCGTGGTTCCGTGACCCGTTGGGACTTCTAGAGTACGTACGAGTGTAGCTCTGGCTGGAAAAGCGGGTATCACACTTTTACTCAGCCTTCCGTCTATTGCTGAAGATAATTCAGTATTGACGACCGCCGGCTGTTGTGGCCGAGCGGTTCTAGGCGCTTCAGTCCGGAACCGCGCGACCGCTACGTCGCATGTTCGAATCCCGCCTCGGGCATGGATGTGTGCGATGTCCTTAGGTTAGTTAGGTTTAAGTAGTTCTAAGTCTAGGGGACTGATGACCTCAGATGTTAAGTCCCATAGTGCTTAGAGCCATTTGAACCATATTGAACACCGATCAGATGACACATGGTATTGATACCTCAAAATCACCAAAATTGGCACAAAGTACCGTTCACCTGGCCTTAGTTGCACACAAGAGCGGATCTAGAAGGAGGACAAAGAAGGGAACCGCCCCTCCCTCAGTTCACGACCGAAGTACGCTATTTTCATTAGTTCCAATATTTTAAAAAAGTCGCAAAAACATCTCTCTAACTGTTTACAGAAATCGTTATTCAGTCATCCCTATGTAATTAGATAAACTGCATCGACTAAGTGTGTTTCACTTGCAGTTACTTATATAAATAATGTCAAGCAGTTTGATGGAAAGATTGAAATGTAAGTCTTTACACTGCTTGCCCTTAGGGTAACAAACGAACGACTAAAAAAAGTACACTTGCCAAGAAAAGTGTACTAGCTACTCGGCCACGGGCGAGATATGGCCTGCTAAGAACTTGTACGCCATAGCGTTTGAAGTTATTCTTCATTGTCTCAGTCAGTATTAACAAGTTTATGACCGCCTCTCCACAAGTAGCAGCAGATTTGTGACGTTTTTTGGTCACTCACTGGAACACATCAGGGCACATTGTACGAGTGCAGCGAAATTTACAAAATCTAAATTACTGTTTGCAATTCCCTAACAGACAGAAGGCTGAAGAAAGACGTCCTTCACACAAGGGAAGTATGTAACACTGCGCCTCAGTTGCAGGTACTCTTCTTCAGAAGATAACGTTTATTATGTCATTAAAAAGACTTCTGTCTCTTGAATAAATCAACCTGAAATTGTAATCATTTGTTTTTCTGTACTTATACAACAGGTCTACTGATTTCCGTCCCATTCTCATAATTCCTACGTGGTGTGGTTATTTTTACTGTACAAGGTGAGAAAAATGCATTTTTCTCATCGATATAATTTTATGAGGCGGTCACTGACCTTTTGCGTAGCCAGTTACATGGTAGCCACTTGTTGGGGGGGGGAGAGGGGGAGGGGGGGGGTTCGGAGAACTTTTTGTAAACTTCCGAAAATAAATCTGGCACTGAGTTAAAAAATACTAACAACGCCATCTATTGATTATTTGGTGTACTACGCTATAATGAAGAAACATCCTAACTACTAAGCTGGACTGTGATTTACACTATCTTTTTTTCGTGTTCGTGTTTTGATGAACTAAAGCCTATACGTTGCTCCAAACGAAGCTCAAGTTACCTGTGAAAACCCCATAATGATTCGTCTAGCAGTGTCGGAGATTAGCATGTTCAAACAGACAGACAGACACGAGAGTTATACGGTTTTCTTATTAGTATTGAAGATACAGCGCTTGTCACCTGCTATCGTTACGTAATTGTGTCAAATTGTGATAACTTGTTAAATAATAATTTGTAAAAAAGGAAGTTAGTAAGAGACTGCAAGACCAGGTCGGTCCAAGAATTTTTCTTCTGTCGCTAATCGCTTTGTTTCACCTCTGCCAGTGGTTTGCTAATGTACAAATAAAAAGCTGCATCGTAGCTCGGAGACCACGTTAAACTGTAGTTGGCTGGATAAGCCAGTTCGAAGGTAGAAGGAATGTAAGGGCATAGAACATCCAATACGACCATGCCCAGTAAAGCTAACCAACTATCAGGTTGATGACAGCTTTAGTTCACATTCAAGCGTTTTCCTTTGCAGGTTTCTGTCATTCTCTCGGTCAAAGCTCTATTTGTTTCTTGTAGTAGCTGCTAAGCGGTGTTTGGACTGTCATGATCAGCAGAACTCGGACAGTAAGAGGAAGCAAGATTAAAGCACAAATATTAAGAGAAATAACTAATGGCGACCATAAAAACGTAAATTCACTTGAAAACAGAAAAAGACGCGTAGTTATTATAATGTGGAGAAACCAAATTGACAACCATGTTGTGATGTTTCTTTGTGAAATTAGTGCTCTTCTTGCCTGTGCAGAAGCCGCGATTATCAGTGAGCGAAGGTGGTCGTAATAACACACTCATACAGCTGTGCGCCACGATTTTCTTTGAACGTCTCTATGAAGTCCTTGGTTTGTGGTTAGAAGAAGGATGTCAGCTACTTTTCGAGCCTGGAGTCCTTTGCTGCAGAAAACGGCCCACACAGCTGGGCCGAGCGTAAGACTCTCAATCCCTGTAACGGCCCGCAAGCCGGAAGATCCCACGAGAAATGGGAGCTGCGGAAAACAAGAAAATAGTGAGGAGGGGGAGGAAGTTCTCAGAAAGAGGAAATAATGGCGTGGCTCACGGAAGAGTGAGTGCGGCTTTTCTCAAAGATTATTAGAGGTAAACCCAGAGGTGGCCGTTAACGATGCGGCCCGGCAGGCGTTGCAAGGACTGTTAAGATTTTACAGAAACAATAAACGAAAAAGATTTCTTTCGTTTCTGTAAATATTCGGCCTTAAAATGTATACAATTTCTCATTCGTCCGAACCAATTACGGAAACATTTTTTCCACTCTAATTTTGGTATCTCAAAAACCAGGTTTTGAGAGCATTTAACAACTTGAGATTATAAAATCCGATGTCATCCATTTTTTCTGTTTGACAAAGGGAACAAAACGAAGTCGTTAGGAAACAAGTCAGGTAAACGGGGAGAAAGATATATTACTCCGATATTTTTTGCCTTCAGATAATCGCGTGTTTGGCGAACTGTGTCACGGATGGCGCTGTCGTGATGAAACATGACGCGACATTTTCGGATGTTTTTCCTGATATCGGTGACTTGGGGCAAAACAATTGTTGTACAGGGGGTTATACTGATCAACCCAAATAACTTTTTGATCAGAAAAAAACTGATCAACCCAAATAACTTTTTGATCAGAAGAAAACTGATCAACCCAAATAACTTTTTGATCAGAAGAAAACAAAACCCCAAGTGTACCAAGCAAGCGTTGTCTACCTACCAGGGGGATATTAACCAACATCATTGCCTTTCTTCTACCTTTATTCGTTGTGAAGATACGAACAGCATTAGGTCTTAATTTTTTATTCGGTAATTCGCTCCCTCTCAAGACCTGTTCTGAAAATGACGTAAAGGTAACATTCAAGTAGATAAGAAATAGAAAGCGTGATCTTTTATACAATTTTGTAGTTCTGTTATCTGTTATGAGCGCAAAAGGGGTGGAATATTCTAAGGTGCTCAAAGTGGTGGCCATGGACAGTGATAGGCCGGTCCAAACGTTTGATGAAAGAATTCATCGTTGCTTCCATTTTTGCCTGCTGAAGTGAATTACTAGCAAGTATCATGCTTTCCCGCATGTCTCTGGAGTTGTTGGAATATCACGATAGACAACGTCTTTTATGCATCCTCAAAGACAAAAGTCCATAGGACTTAACTCGGAAGAGGGAGCAAGCCAATCCAAAGTTCCTCCACGACCAATCCATCTGCCAGGATACCATCGGCTCAGAACAAGACATGCAAGGCATTGCGTGCGGAACATCTGTCGTGTTGGTATCGTATAAGAATTTTGGTTCTTAGCGGCACTTCATCCAGAAGACAAGGAAGAATTCGTGTGAGAAAGTTGGCATATGCTCTGCCGTTTACGATACCATTGATGACGTAAGGGGCAAATTGTAGTACCGAGTGTAATGGTGTCGTGTTTGTGTTGACCGTTACACCGACACCCGTTTTGTGCCCACGGAATGATAAGTGTGGGAGGTTGTAGAGATAGGATCTTTCCCTACCGCAGCGACAGTGGTCGTATAAATACTGACTCAATAAGACATTCTTTATTATTTGACGGTTCTCGTACAGTAGGCTGATGGCTGCGGACTAGGTGCTGACCGTATCTAGCAGCAGCGAATGAATCCATTGAGGCAACTAAATTCTGAGAGAGCATATCAGCAGCTGGCGGCTACTGCTGTCCTCCTGACGCAGGAATGACGTCCACTCCGCAACGTAGCGTGCTTGTTGCTGTACTGGTGTACTCTTCCCAAGGTCCAAGGCGGCTGGCAGGGACGCACAGGCGCCCCCAGTCGGACCCATGGCATCCAATGAGATGTCTCGACTGAGAAGAACCAGTTCGAAGCCTGTAACCATTAGACCTAGCGCTTTTGCCAAGTGGGGTGCACTTAGCACTTGTGAGGCCAAGTGAGGAGCTACTTGATGGAGAAGTAGCGGCTTCGATCACGGAAGGTGACAACGGCCGGCAGAGCGGTATGCTGACCCTATGTCCCTCCATATCCGCATCCAGTGACATCTGTCGGCTGACGATTACACGGCGGTCGGTCGGTATCGTTGTATCTTCCGAGGCCTGTTCAGGAGGAGATTTTCCGGATCCATTGGGACAGGAGCTCGGCTCCCTCATGCAACCTGCTGTGAAAAGTTGGTTTATCCAGTCGATAGATACGATAGCTCGTTACTTTGCAGAACCTTACAATAGCACCGCTGCAGCACCTAACTGCAATATTACGCAGGTAGCTGGCCTTCATACCTCTTGCCTGTCTTCTGTGGTCTATCTGAGACCGATGCCGCAAAACGAGCATCCAATATCAGGCATTATCTCTCCACTGACGCAGATCTTCGACCTGGATTTTGTTTGGAGAAACAAAGTATGTTCTTTGTTTTTACCTGTTCTTTGCTTGAGAAGGAATTTCATCAGTAAAAAGAACATTGGACAAGATGTTCTGTCTGGCGAGGATTTGCTGCTGCTGTGCCCATTGACAGTTGTACACGACTCTAGAATACATTCCCATGGAAATGTTGGTGTAAGTAAACATGATAACAACGCAACTGGTAACGTTTTAGAATAAGGTGTACACAAGTTTCAGGAATGTCATTCCCCTGTTCAAGCTGTCGTCTGTCCAGTTGTGGATTCATTGCAAAAGAAGGAAAAAGAGTAATTTTGGCTGCTTTGTCTTTACGACTTCTACGGCGATTGAATAGCCTTGGGTTGAAACTTACCGTTGCCTGAAGCGTCACAAGACTAGAAAGGTGGGTTCCTATCAGAATATCGCGCACTGTAGAGTTCCTTTACCTGAATAGTTCTACGCCTACCATTAATAATAATAAAAGAAAAGTAATGGCGATGTTCTCATCAGGAAATTCTGCATATCACAGTACTGTGCTACGTGTATCCATACCGTTAATAAGATACATGATTGCAGTTATTCTTCTGCTAACTTATATTCCTGAAAGATGTGGCCGCGCGGGATTAGCCGAGCGGTCTAGGGCGCTGCAGTCATGGACTGTGCTGCTGGTCCCGGAGGAGGTTCGAGTCCTCCCTCGGGCATGGGTGTGTATGTTTGTACTTAGGATAATTTAGGTTAAGTAGTGTGTATAAGCTTAGGGACTGATGACCTTAGCTGTTAAGTCCCATAAGATTTCACACACATTTGAACATTTTTGAAAGATGGGCTGGATTCCTACCTGGCCTTCGCTGGTTTGCATTGTACTGACACAAAACTTCTACTGAAGATAGCTGATTAGTACCCGGTATGCATTTTGCTTATGGTTCCATTTGTTTACTGTCAACTTCAGTATATGGTTCAAATGGCTCTGAGCACTATGGGACTCAACATCTTAGGTCATAAGTCCCCTAGAACTTAGAACTACTTAAACCTAACTAACCTAAGGACATCACACACACCCATGCCCGAGGCAGGATTCGAACCTGCGACCGTAGCAGTCCCGCGGTTCCGGACTGCAGCGCCAGAACCGCTAGACCACCGCGGCCGGCTTCAGTATATGTACGAGTTGCTTTATCCCGGACACGTTCGATGTGGGCTAGTAAAAGCGAGTCTAAGACAGCTCCGTATTACCTTTCCAATAACGCCGTGTTTCCGTGAATAGTACACTGTGATACAATTTTGAACAGATGTTGAGGAGAGGAAATGTACAACTGGAGAAAAATAATTTAAATGAAAATCGGACTAAAAGGTATAAAATAATTTTTACTAGCTTCACACAGACTCATAACCCCATACAGATAGTTGTGAAAATTTGTGATTGTGAATTTTTAACAGCTATGAAAATAGTGTAAGATTTAAAAAGGAAAACCGTCGGAAGCATGCAGTATATATATATATATATATATATGTGTGTGTGTGTGTGTGTCGTGGAGTACTCTACTTTTTCACCCCTACCCTTTTATGTGGTAAGGGTGAAAAAGTACTGTAGCCCACGAAACGCGAATACCAACATTTTATTCATCCGGTATTTGAGAGATAGAGCGCGCAGTAACTTTCAACAAACTTTACACGTTATATCAAATCCTTACGTAACTTTTTGTCGCTGATAATCTTCACACAATATGACGCAAGGAAAAAAGTTTATAGCTTACTACATTTTCGTTGTTGATGCGGTAAAACTGCCGCATGAAGCATGACGTTTCAATTTATTACTTCTTTGCTACAAACTGTGTTCGCGACACAGTTTGCAGAGAGTGTCTACATATACTGCTGAACGTACCTGAAAATTAATGCAATGTACGGCACATAGTTCAGGGGATACGCCGTCATAAAGAGTGAGATGCGTGAAAAAGTTCCACTAGTGCCGAAACGCTGGCTACGCACGTGGCACTAATCGATCGCACAGGAGCAGAGTGAGACAATGCAGAGTATAAGTTGAGCCCGCGGGCACAGCCCTCGGGGGCGCCTCGCGGCCCTTCATTAGCATCACAATGGCGCCCTCTCCGCCCACGCACTGCTTATGCGTGCCCAGCTCTCGCGGCGCCCCTTCGCCACTCGTGCGGGCTCTTCCGTGGAGCTAAGATACGCCTCTATACATCTCTTGCGCAGTTCTCTGCAGCCGGCAGAAATCTCATTTGGTGGGCCACATTTTACGTTCAGTGGTCTCTGCGCGGTCGTTTACCAATGCTTACTAAAGAAAATACGTGAGTGCAGGCGGGATATTTTGTAACGAAAGAGCTACTTCTCCAAAACTACTTCTACGAGAAGTAGCAGCGTTCTCGTAAAAGTTCAATAATGAAAGAAAACGCTGTTCCGAAGCACAGCAGAATTTGACAGATAATGTTAAAAGTGAGAGAAAACCCGACGAATTCCTTCGACATGAGTATTAAATCTCTTGTACGTACATAATCCACGTACAATAAGAATACATAGTGTTCACTGTCCTCGGACTTCACTTGAAAATATACCCACTTGAATTGGTTCTTGGAAAATCAACAAAATTCCCTCAGTCACTCTGGATTACTGTAGTATCACGAATTTTTAGATGCGAACTTAAAAACACGCACCTGTCTGATTTAAAGTTTTCACACAGTCTAACTGCTTCACCAATGAAAATTCACCAGCTCGTTCCTGGTTAAGACAATCAAATTGACTTAATGGCATATTCTTTACGACACGCATATTTTACCAGCGTATATTTTGTGTAAAATATCACATTAAATCTGTATAAACAACGCAAATAAAGGAGTAATGGTAGAAAAACTGAAAATACACCTTCACGATTATGCAATAAAAAAATTCTATCACTGCAAAAGGAACTGTAACGAAAGTAATTGCTACAAGGATGAAAACAATGACAAGAAGAAAGTGTTCACGCTTACATACGAGTATTACACTGAAGCGCCAAAGAAAGTTGTATAGGCATGCGTATTCAAACACAGAGATATGTAAATGGGCAGAATACGGCGCTGCGGTCGGCAACGTGTATATAAAACAAGTGTCTGGCGAAATTAAATCGGTTACTGTTGCTACAATGGCAGGTTATCAAGGTTTATGTGAGTTTGCACGTGGTGTTATAACCGGCGCACGAGCGTTGCGACACAGCATCTCCGAGGTGGCGATGAAGTGGGGATCTCCCGTACGACCATTTCACGAGTTTACACTGAATATCAGGAATCTGGTAAAACATCAAATCTCCGACTTCGTTGCGTTCGCAAAAGGATCCTGCACGAATGGGACCAACGATGACTGAATAGAATCGTTCAACTTAACAGAAGTGCAACCCTTCCGAAAATTGCTGCAGATTTCAATGCTGGGCCAACAACAAGTGTCAGCGTGCGAACTATTCAACGAAACTTCATCGATATGGGTTTTCGGAGCCGAAGGCCCACTCGTGTACTTCTGATGACTGCACGACACAAAGCTTTACGCCTCGCCTAGGCCCGTCAACACCAACATTCGACTGTTGATGACTAGAAACATGTTGCCTGGTCGGACGAGTGTTGTTTCATATTGTATCGAGCGGATGGACGTGTACGGGTACGGAGACAGCCTCATGAAGCCATGGACCTAGCATGTTAGCAGGGGACTGCTCAAGTTGCTGGAGGGTCTGTAATGGTGTGGGGCGTGTGCAGTTGGAGTGATATGGGATCCCTGATACGTCTAGATACGATTCTGACAGGCGAAACGTACGTAAGCATCGTGTCTGATCGCGTGGATCCATTCATGTCCATTGTGCAGTCCGACTGACGTGGGCAATCGCAGCAGAACAATGTGACACGCCACACGTCCAGAATTGCTACCGAGGGCCTCCAGGAACACTCATCTGAGTTAAAACACTTCCACTGGCCATCAAACTCCCCAGAAATGAACGTTATCGTGCGTATCTGGGATGCCTTGTAACGTGCCGTTCAGAAGAGATCTCCACCCGTTTGTAGTCTTACGGATCTATGAACATCCTCTGGAGGATTCGTGGCGTCAGTTCCCTCCAGCACTACTTCAGACATTAGTCGAGTCCATGCCACGTCGTGCTGTGGAACTTCGGTGTGCTCGCAGAGGCCCTACACGATATTGGGCAGGTGTACCAATGTCTTTGGCTCTTTAGTGTATATTACTGCGAAAAAACGTTTAACAGCAAAATTAGTTCAAGTTCAACCCTTTGACTACCATCAGTACTGATGTGCCCCACGATAGGTTATCACAGCACCAGCGGGTATCTGCTACCTGTTATAGCTACCTATCACTGTCTCAGTGGCGAAGGATTTTTGTAATTGCATATTGCACCCATGAATTGTGCTGTCCTTAAGTTTCATCGTTAATCCTCGTCTACGTACTGCCGCATCGAATTAGTTCGCATTTGCCGATACGGAACCGAATTATCAGATGGGCAAAGTGGACTGCCTTCTCACCTTCTCGGATGTTTCGTGACAACAAATTGCACGCATGTATTGACGGGTGCTGCATCACGAACGAAGCTCATACTGAGCACCTGTAATATGAGTTGCAAGCTTGGAGATGTATGTATGTATGTATGTTTCCTGTATGTCTTATCCCCTGCAGCCACTTACGAATAATCCTGTATGTCTAGGGTGA
This sequence comes from Schistocerca nitens, assembly GCF_023898315.1. Taxonomy (NCBI): domain Eukaryota; kingdom Metazoa; phylum Arthropoda; class Insecta; order Orthoptera; family Acrididae; genus Schistocerca; species Schistocerca nitens. The sequence goes on along the minus strand of NC_064621.1, from coordinate 535,285,874 downwards.
GCAGATGCGATTGTTTAAAAAGGAGGACAAGCAGCTTCAAAAAGGAGGACAAAGGAAGAAAAAAGAGGACACATCAAACAGGTCAACTGTAGATGAGGATACCACCCGTCAGCTTTGTACAAGTCACGTGACTGCCGGGAATTACCGGTAAAACCAGTAGTTAATTGTTACTGATGGTCAGGTGTTGGTTAACTGAGCAATATAAAAAAAAAGTAAAAACATTGACTGTGGTGACAGTGTGGCGTCAATTGTTTTGTTATGCCAACACCACGGAATTGTTTACAAAGCGAAAAACGTAAGACCATTCACCTCCCTTCATTCGGCGCACCGCTACCAACATCTACAATTCAAGCAGCAGCTGACGACATGTAAACTGCACTATAACCTTCCGAATACAAATAAATTGAATGACTATGAAACAATGAAATAAAACCATGAGAGTTAATCTGTCGAGTTATTTCTTACCTTTATTGGCCACTGAGACGTACGTTCCAGCTCCACATATCTTACATTTCGCTTCAAATTCATTTCTCCCTTTCTTAAAGCCGGATATTTGCAGGAAAGGACATCAAAAATGCACACTTTCGTTTAGGCATCGCCAAATATTTTACGTAATTCACTCGGTTAAAAATTACACTCACAAATCACACGTGCACTACAGGAAGCCAAGCCAATACAAAGCGAAGATACAAAACGAAAATTTTAAATAATCGATATTTGCATTCGCTTATAGGTAGATCAACGATAACATCGACTATCCCGGTGCCACCTACTAACACAGCCTTCGTGCATGGTTATCACGAAGGCTGTACCAATAGTTAAAGTATTTAAGAAAAGAACAGTAGAACGGGACGATGCCGTATTAATATGTGTTGTTTACAGTGTCCTTTCTGGCTGAAGTAATCTGTATTCGATGTTGCAGAAAGAACTCCGTTCGCACAGACAGCGTTCCGTCTGCCAACTTCGCAGCATTTAACATTTCTCTCCACTGTTGGAACGGTGTCGTTTTTATATCCTATCATGAGAAGCACTTAAATAAATTCATATTTACATTTCGCAGCGCGAGCTCGCTGTCGAAAAAAGTCTACATAATAAATCCTTTAGCAGACTGTCCGAATGTCGTAGCTCTCAAATTCCGTTGGGGGATATCAGTCCACGTCAAGAAGCACTTCAGCACATTTAAATTTCAACTTCAGAGTCCATGCTACGAATCGAAAGCATTTCGCTTAATAAACCTATCTCTCGACTGTTTCAGCGTTGTAGACTTCATATTATTTTGTGAAATGAGAAACACTTTGATACATACATACACGAAGTCCACAGTCCACGCTATACATCGAAAATAGCCTATATAGCTGCCGTTACACACGCATCATTCCCTCACTTGCGCGTCAACAACAACGTCTTACTACTACCGTGTTCACATTGTTATCGATTGACGATGCTACCTATCGATACAATACTAAGTTCCCCCCTCCCTCTCTCTCTCTCTCTCTCTCTCTCTCTCTCTCTCTCTCTGTCTGTCTGTCTCTCATTTTCTCCCTCACTCCCTCCCTCCCTCTCACTGTGTATCGATTGCTCCTGTTTCATGTTAATGTTTTGTACGCGAGACGTATTTAAGAGGAATATATGCAGGTATGTACGCTTTCGGAAATTTTACAGTAATACACATCGCGTCTCTTGTTCCGTCTTCATCTATATCTACATCATACTCCGCAAGCCACCTAATAGTGTGTGGCGGAGGATACTTTCGATACCACTATCTGATTCCTCCAGCCCTGTTCCACTCGCGAATAGTGCGTGGGAAGAATGATTGTCCGTAAGCCTCTGTAGTGGCGCTAATTTCTCGGATTTTCTCCTCGTGGTCAATACGCGAGATGTACGTGGGGAAAAGTAATATGTTGTCTGACTCCTCCTGAAAAGTGCTTTCCCGAAATTTCAGTGGTAAATCTCTCCGTGATGCACAACGTCTCTCTTGTAACGTCTGCCAATGAAGGGAAATGAGTTTCCACTTCAGTGACACTTTAACGCTTGCTATACGAACCTGTGAGAAGACGATCTGCTCTTCCTTGGACCTCATTTTCTGTTAGTCAAATACCGGTCATACGAAATTAATCTACCTTCTTCATGGGAGATCTACACATCGTGAAGCTCTTTCCTATGGTGCCATTAATGCAATTAGATTTATGTGTTCGTCCCATTTCAGTTACTCCTTACGCATATTTCCAGATATTTAACGGATGTACTTGTTTCCAGTGATTATTGAATAATCACGTACTCAAAAAATGACCGGTCTTGCTTCCTATTCATGCGCAAAACCATACATTCGTTTATGTTAAGTGTTAATGCCTGTACGACACGTCGATTTCCAGTAGGTCTTCCTGGATTTACGTCTAATTTCAAGCGTTTCGACTCGTCTAAACACAACAAGAACGTCCACGAATAGCCTTATGGAGCTTCTGAAGTTATCTGCTAAATCACGAATTCTTCATTCCGACAACAAAGTTGGTCTGATATTACGTACGCTCGAATTCTGTTCATCAGGTGACAGTGTCGAAATGTATGGAACGCCGTCCGGAAATCAGGAACACGGCATCAATCTGGGCGTTGGTACATTGTGCCCACCGGAACACGCTGCGCCCGGAGCGAGCTGGGTTTCACAAGATCATTGTTCGCGCAGTGCATATTGCTTAGTTAGTGACACAAGCTGAAAAAATGAATTAAAATTTGTGGCAACTCCGTGATCTGAACTCGAGTCTCATGCTTACTAGCTTGATGTGCTAACAATGACACCGTTGTAGCAGTATGGCTAACACAGCTGCACGAATCGCCCTAGTCCAGTGCCCTCCCTAACATTAATTTAAGATTGTTTTCTCTGCCCGGGGACTGGGTGTTTGTGTTGTCTCCATCATTTCATCATCATCTTAATCGTCTTCATCATCATTCGTGACAGTGGCTAGATTGGGCTGTGTAAAAAAATTTGGACTGTTTAAAAATTGGGACTTTGTACGGGCGCTGATGACCCACACACCAATCATCATCATAAAAGCCGCGCCTAGCCGCGGGGTCTGAGGCGCCTTGCCACATTTCGCGCGACCTCCCCCGTCGGAGGTTTGAGTACTTCCTCGGGTATATATATATATATATATATATATATATATATATATATATATATATATATATATAGTGTGCGTGTGTGTGTGTGTTGTCAGCGTAAGTTAGATTAACAAGTGTGTAAGCCTAGGGACCGATGACCTCAGCAGTTTGGTCCCATAGGGACTTACCATCACCACAACATAGGTACATTAAACTAGACGTTTAAAATAGCCGGCAAGGTAGTTCAGCGTATTCGGCCAAAGGGTTTGTTGCCCTCTGTAATAATAAAAACTGAGTGAACGGATCAACGATGAACTTGAACGGTGTCATGGGACATCCGCCCCGAACAAATGCAACGAACAAACTGAGATCAGAAAAAGAAAAAAAAAAAAAAAGAAGCAAGCAGGAGAGCAGGGCTGAAGTCCTAGCTGTCTCACACATTTTAACTCATTTGTGAATCATAAGTCACACGGAAAATATAACAGCATACTGATTCATACAGATGAGATTTTCCGTCTCCAAATCATGTCTGAAATTACTAGATTATGCAACAGATCTGTGTCAGCAATACAGGTCCGTCGTTATGTTCGACAACCCATGTTGAAAATAGGAATGAGTTGTCTATTTCTTCAATTTGTTTATATTTGGTACAGCAGGACATATATTTGTTGCACCTCTCATCCTGCTGGCAGGTTTCTGCGCAGTTATCTTGTTATAATACCATCGATCAAGTTTCACAGATGTCATGCCGTTGAAGTGTAATAAGAAGTCTCCTTCAAAGGCCATAGAAATAAGTCAACAATTTTAGCATCACGTCTTTACTTCGAAATTCATGGCACTGAAAGCAAAAATTCGCTCTGAGACATGCGTATACAGGATGGTCCATTGATCGTGACCGGGCCAAATATCTCACTAAATAAGCGTCAAACGAAAAAACTACAAAGAACGAAACTCGTCTAGCTTGAAGGGGGAAACCAGATGGCGCTCTGGTTGGCCCGCTAGATGGCGCTGCCATAGGTCAAACGGATATCAACTGCGTTTTTTAAAATAGGAACCCCCATTTTTTATTACATATTCGTGTACGTAAAGAAATATGAATGTTTTGTCGGACCACATTTTTCGCTTTGTGATAGATGGCGCTGTAATAGTCACAAACATATGGCTCTCAATTTTAGACGAACAGTTGGTAACGGGTATGTTTTTTAAACTAAAACACAGAACGTAGGTACGTTTGAACATTTCGGTTGTTCCAATGTGATACATGTACCTTTGTGAACTTATCATTTCTGAGAACGCATGCTGTTACAGCGTGATTACCTGTAAATACCACATTAATGCAATAAATGCTCAAAATGATGTCCGTCAAGCTCAATGCATTTGGCAATACGTGTAACGACATCCCTCTCAACAGCGAGTAGTTCGCCTTCCGTAATGTTCGCATATGCGTTGACAATGCGCTGACACATGTCAGGCGTTGTCGGTGGATCACGATAGCAAATACCCTTCAACTTTCCCACAGAAAGAAACCCGGGGACGTCAGATCCGGTGAACGTGCGGGCCACGTGCTTCGACGACCAATCCACCTGTCATGAAATATGCTATTCAATACCGCTTCAACCGCTCTGTCATCGTCCCGTAATTTCTCTTGTACCCAGTGGCAGAACTGTACACGACGTTCAAAGTCGTCGCCATGCAATTCCTGGTGCATAGAAATATGGTACGGGTGCAGTCGATGTTGATGTAACATTCTCAACACCGACGTTTTTGAGATTCTCGATTATCGCGCAATTTGTCTGCTACTGATGTGCGGCTTAGCTGCGACAGCAGATAAACCACCTACTTGGGCATCATCATTTGTTGCAGGTCGTGGTTGTCATTTCACATGTGGCTGAACACTTCCTCTTTCCTTAAATAACGTAACTATCCGGCTAATGGTCCGGACACTTGGATTATGTCGTCCCAGATACCGAGCAGCATACATAGCACACGTCCGTTGGGCATTTTGATCACAATAGCCATACATCAACACGATATCGACCTTTTCCGCAATTGGTAAACGGTCCATTTTAACACGGGTAATGCATCACGAAGAAAATACCGTCCGCACTGGCGGAATGTTACGTGATACCACGTACTTATACGTTTGTGACTATTACAGCGCCATCTATCACAAAGCGAAAAAAGTGGTTCGACTAAAACATTCATATTTCCTTACGTACTACACGAATATGTAATAAAAATGGGGGTTCCTATTTAAAAAAAAACGCAGTTGATATCCGTTTGACCTATGGCAGCGCCATAGCGCCATCTGGTCTCCCCCTTAAAGCTAGGCGAGTTTCGTTCTTTGTACTTTTTTCGTTTGATGCTTATTTCCTGAGATATTTGGCCCGGTCACTATCAATGGACCACCCTGTATATTCATTTCAAATGTTCCCACATCGCGAAAATAAGTGTACCACTAGAATCATCTGTTTATTATGGGGGTTTTTCACAGCATTCCTGAGCAACGTCATTAAGTGGTGTACCGTCCTCTTGCTAGGACGCTACCTAGCAACTGGAGTCGATTCCATGTCCGCACCATATCAATTTGACACTCCGGTGCACACGTTAAGCGACTTCGCTGGTTGAGGAGCCTCCTCAACCTCCCTGGTTGACGACCCTCCTCAATTTCCCTTGTTGATGATGACGTTTGGTTTGTGGGGCGCTCAACTGCCCGGTCATCGGCGCCCATACAAAGTCCCAATTTTTAGACAGCCCAATTTTTCCATAATCCAATCTAGCCACTGTCACGAATGATGATGATGATGATGATGAAATGATGAGGACAACACAGACACCAAGTCCCCAGGCAGAGAAAAACCGCAATCGCAATCCGACCGGGAATCTAACCCGGGACCACGTGATCGAGAGGCGGCAACGCTACTTCCCTGGTTGACAACATTCCTGCACGTAACGTGATGATGCGCACTCGATCACTGCTCGCGAGTGTTCTTCGTCGATAATGGTGGATGTTCACTCTACTGTTCCACAGACGCCTCTGCCGCGACCCTACTGGTCCTATACTTTCAACTGAAATGCTGAAATCCATTCAAGTAGGGTGTGCTATCCGTAGGTAACGCTCAAGGTAACTGTGTATACGTTTACACAATAAGGGATGACCCTTGTATCGGTACCGGGACAGTGACACTAGCAACACACCAGCACGACATATACGGGTGATGCAACACTTTTGTTGATATGTGTGTAGGGTTCCGTACAAACTTCATTATGTGCATAGACAGTTCATCCGTTCCGGGAATCCAGAATCTCGATCATTTTTGCCTGTTATCGACACTGATACGAGCAAGACATCAGTCCCAGAGATTCCAAGATTTTCGAGTTTTAATTTCAATAATGTAAATGTGACATAAAGTCATGCAGGAGGCAGGCGATCATTATTATAATAATCAATAGTTCACCATTTAGGCTGGCTGGATTCAAATGGTAAAAGTCAAACATGACGCGAGGAATGCCTTTATTGCTCATAAGACGTGTTTCGGAATTTATCCATCACCAGATTTCCAAAGGCGATTACTGCAAGTAGCTATGGCATTTCAAATTGTATGTGAAACAAACATTCGCGGAATAGTCCACAGGAGCCATCGAGAGGCACCCTATAGTTGCTGATGAGTGAGTTTGCTAGCAACAAATTATGTGACGTAAACAGCCGTATCTTTTGGCTGCATCGACTCAGCTTACAGTTATTTCACCATACAATGATGGCTTTCACGACCGGATGTTTCAGCTGCTGTGGTGCTACAGAATCGATGATAAGTTTTTATCTTTGACGTACTATAATCGATAGTTTAAAAAAATTCATCTTTGACAATGTTTATCTCTGCTATCACGTGAAATCCAGACCACGCCGACTTTCCAAGGTATTTAGGCCGCTCTTCGACTTCCAACTCGTCAGTCGGCAAGACTCAGCACAACCAGGAGCACCTCCGAAGATGTCCAACGTAGCCTTGGACGAAACGTCAGGGATTAAAGAGTTCCATGGCCCACGGCCATACAACCCGGAAAAACTCTCAGTAGTTATTTCACCGCCAAGGCCGAATAAACCTTAGTATGTCACATACATTTCTACCTGATAACATCTACCCGTTCCTGAGAAAAGGGGCCCTTAACAGACGGACGAACAACCAGATAAAAAATGACAAATGTTTTCTTCTAATATAATTATAGCTTTCTGTGCCAACGGGAAGTATGGTGTCTGTTTTGATGAGTGAGTTCGTGAGTATCAAATATGTGACGTAAGAGGTCTTATCTTTTGATTTCAATGACTTAGAAACTTCAAGTTTTTACATCGCCAAGGGACCATGCACCTTAGTATGTGACATACGTCTTCCCGTTCCTAAGAAATATCGGTCTTAGCAAACGGACGGGCAGACTGTCAGTCAGATAACAAATGACAAAAAAACATTTACAGTTTCCAGATTTTTTGCTTTAGCTGTACTGTGACACGCTGCTTGTTGCCAAATTTCGTTATTCTAGTCCAACGGATAGTGCCGTATAGGTTTTGATGAGTGAGTTGGTTGGTTGGTTGGTTGTTTGGGGGAAGAGACCAAACAGCGAGGTTATCGGTCTCAGAGGGTTAGGGAAGGATGGGGAAGGAAGTCGGCCGTGCTCTTTCAAAGGAACCATCCCGGCATTTACCTGGAGCGATTTAGGGAAATCACGGAAAACCTAAATCAGGATGGTCGGACGCGGGATTGAACCGTCGTCCTTCCGAATGCGAGTCCAGTGTGCTAACCACTGCGCCACCTCGCTCGGTGATGAGTGAGTTAGCGAGTATCAAAATATGTTACATCAATGGTCGTAGCTTTCGACTTCATTGACGTAAAAGCTTCAGTTTTTTACACCGCCAATGGACCGCCAAGTATCTGACATAAATTTGAATGTTATACGTCTACTCGTTCCTAAAAAAAGGAGGGGGGGTGGGGGGTCTTAACAGACTGACGGACTGACAGTCAGGTAACAAATGACAAAAAAAGTTTCATGTGATATAATTACAAATTTACAGTTTTCGGATTTTTTCCTTTGGTTGTATTGTGCAATCTTCCATTTTGCCAAATTTCGTGATTCTAGGCCAACAGGAAATACCCTATAGGTTTTGATAAGGGACCTTGCGAGTGTTAAAATATGTGACGTAAATGGTTATCTTTTGATTGCACTGACTTACCCGATGTTTTACACCGCCCAGGGACCATAGGCCACAGTATGTGACATAAAGCTCAACTCGATAGGTCTACCACTTTCCTCAGAATAAGAGTTTTTAACAGTCGAACAGACTGACAGGGACACGAACAGCAAACTGATCCTGTAACAGTTCCCTTTTTACACATTGAGGTACGAAACTGAAAAAACTAAGTTGCTGTCATAATTCAGGAGCTATAAACATTAAAAATTACTTTCGTACCTTAGAAATGCACGACATCATTCGCTATAACTCAACGAAAACACACCTTAGTATACTTTCTCATTGTGGATGTATCTGGAGTGACTTGGACTACCTGCCTTACCCTGTGTATGAATGGGTTGGCGGAAAAGTCTGTAGCCCTGTGATACAGTTCACAGACGACGCAGTTGTGAAAGTGAAGCTGACTTTGTCGTTACGAAAAAAACACTCGTCTACATCTTCATCTGCATGATTACGATGCCGGCCGTTGTGGCCGAGCGGTTCTAGGCGCTTCAGTCCGGAACCGCGCGGCCGCTACGGTCGCAGGTTCGAATCCTACCTCGGGCGTGGATGTGTGTGATATCCTTAGGTTAGTTAGGTTTAAGTAGTTCTAAGTTCTAGGGGATTGATGACCTCAGATGTTAAGTCCCATAGTGCTCAGAGCCATTTGAACCATGATTACGATGATTATTCTGCATTTCATGCGTGAGTACCTGCCCAGAAATTTGAAGCAAGAACTGAAACTGTGTCAATCACGTCCGTCAGGTCGGGTGAACCGGAAAAAGTAAAACCACAATTTGTCGTTCAAAGAGCGGGGCGCTTTTGTTTTGGACTCGTGTAAGATTAACAGCATAGATAGGATACGGAATGCAGTGAAGTTGGGCGTAAATCGCTGGACCGCCACAGGCTCACTGATTATAGGGATAATGTATTGCGTGTACAAAGGCGACGGGGCCTGATCCAAACAGTGCATCAGTACATACTTGCGAGCATTTCTTTTTTGCTGCAGTATACTGTGGCCATAATTCGTGACGTGACAAGCGGCTAGCAGGGAAAACACACACACACACACACACACAGACAATGGATAGAGCGATCAGCGCGACCGCACTGGCTAATAACGCCTTGAATATTCACCGTCCGCTCTGCGCAGCGTACGGACGCATTAAACTTTGTTCCAACTTTGCGGCCTTTACTCACTCACCTGGCTAACAGCTACGCCGTGATGGAGAATTTTTGATGAGCCGCTCTTTGAGTTTTACAGTATGCCCACAGGGGCAGCGCTAGTGAGCCAGTAGCCTTCTCACGAGCGCTGCCGCTTTACGAGTGTCGAAATGATTTCCTTCATCGGGCTGATAAAGGACGCCGCTACGAAGGAGTGTTCTTTCAACCGTTGCAGTCGGAGCTTCCAACTTCCTTCAGGCAGCAAGAGAACTTCCGATTTATTTGTGTACATTTATTTAGACATCTTCGAGATCCAAAAACAGAATCTTCCGTCATGCCAACATGCGGCCTGCTAACCGGAGGTGGGAGAAGACAGAACCATTTGCTGCACGTAGCACGCCCGTAAGACATACAGTGAGTCCAAAAAGTATTCGTCTAGTTGTATTTTTTTTTAAAAACTAAGTATATGTCACGTGAAAGAAAGGGAACACAAAATGTGAACACCCAGTTATATGCAACGAACCTTGGTAAGTCATTTTTATTTGTGGGGAAGGAAATAAAGAAATGGCTCTGAGCACTATGGGACTTAACATCTGAGGTCATCAGCCCCCTAGAACTTAGAACTATTTAAACCTAACTAACCTAAGGAAATCACACACATCCATGCCCGAGGCAGGATTCGAACCTGCGACCACAGCAGCAGCGCGGTTCCAGACTGAAGCGCCTAGAACCGCTCGGCCACACCGGTCGGCAAGGAAATAAATACATCCGTAGCGATAGCAAATTTGGCAAAATGAAGAATTTATTCAAGGGCTACTTGAAAAAGTATTCGTCCACTCATTTATTTTTTAATTCACAGTCTGAAAATATGATTTCAATTACAAAAATTAATATTTAGTGGGGTTTCCCTTTGCAGCTATTACTGCTTGTATTCGTCTGGACATCGACTTGACCTAGTTTGCCGTCAGAAAAACTGAAATTTTGTGTAATTCGTCTTGAAGTGCTTCTTTTAGGTTTCTCTTGTTAGAAATGTGTCTTCTCCTGATGCTATCTTCCAGTACTTTCCAAAGGTGTTCAATATGCTTAGTGTCAGGGCTCTGAGGAGGGGTGTTAAGTTGTTTTGGAGTATTGTACAGGAGCCACTACCTTGTATTTAGAGCCGTACGCTTTGGGTCGTTGTCTTATTCAAAAATGTAATTTCCTTACAGACCTAATTTTTCGGCGCTTGGATTCAGATTGTCCTTTAAAATGTTGATATAAATATGGTGATCCATTGTACCTTCAATGAAACGTAATTTTACAACGCCTGCAGCACTCATACAGCCGCACACCATCAGGGAGCCACCACTGTGTTTAACCGTTGGCACAAGATTGCGTGGCAACATCTCCGCATTCTTCTTACGCCGCACCATTCGCCTACCATCCGACCCGAATACGTTACCTTTATTCTCATCAGAAAATATTGCTCTATTCCAGAAGTCTTCCTTTTTGAATCTATGTTCCATCGCAAAATGAAGACGTTTCTTTCGATTCTGTTCACTGACCCAAAATTTCTTTCGCGCTACCAGGCCGTGATACCCATACGTTTTGAAGATATTTCTGATTGTGTTGGCACATACCTCCTGTCTCCTAGACTCGAACTCCCCAGCAAACTTGGAAGAGCTGATCTTAGGTTTCATCTTCATTTCCCTCGTGATAAATCTCACGTCTACATCAGTCACACTGTGAGGGTGTCCGGTACGTGGTTGGTTTCTCAATGATTTTGTTGCGCAAAATCGATCTATTATCGACTGAACCGTCGATCTAGGTCTACCGACTACTTTAGCAATCTCGTATGAAGATTTGAACTCATTATGTAAGCGCAGAATGAGTTTCCTTTCGATCAGCGTCGTCTCACTACCCTTACGGCCCATGGCGCTAATTGCTCTGTATCGGCGCCGTTCCGAACCAAGATAGGCGATAGTGTGGGGCCGCGCACGGCTGACTCTAGTGTGTGCCGTGGGTCATCGTTATAGTTTAATCACTGAGCCCAGAATTTCGGCATGTTCAGATGGTGGACGAATTCTTTATGATCTAGCTCTTGGATTAAATTTTCTATTTTGTTAACCTTGCTGTCCATTTGGATGTATTTCTTTCCTTACTTTTCAACAAAATGACTTACCGAGGTACTTCTTACATGACTAGCTCTTTAGATTTTGTATACATTTCTTTTCACGTTACACAGACTTGTTTTCTAAAAGATATGAAGCTAGACGAATAGTTTTAGGACTCACTGTAGGTTAAGCCGTCCTCCTACAGGACGTGAAAACGTTCGTGGACGAAGAGATGGTGACGTCACAGCATGCAATTACACGTTCCACCACATTGGGAAGCGCGAAATAAAGAATCTGGCATGTTAGATTTTTGCCACCGGCAGAGCAACGTGACCAATGACGGACGAGCGGCATGAGTTTTACGTCACGAACAGAACTCAGGAGATGCCATATTGTATTTGATGTTCTTTTGTTATAGAGTACGTGGTATGAATACAAGCTGTTTTAAAGCGTCATCACATTGAGGAACTTCTGAAAACACGTCGTTTTAGGACAGTTTGTTATAACAAAATGACAGGAAACTACATATCCGTAGTTAGAAGCTTCCCATATTTCGTGCTGTTGACGTCATTACTTGTCCGTTTCAGTGGTACGGCACAGTAATGATGCATCAAAACCGCGTCGTTTTCGGTACAGTTTGTCACAGTTAAACATCAAATAATGGGATTTGTAGATACAGTCTTTGCACAATGTATACCATATATCTGAGACGCAGCTGCAATTTCGAAGCCGCAGTGTGGTTGGTAGCGTTGTAAGCTGCGGTGAGAAAGATAGCATCTAACTACTTACAATTTTTCACATTTCGTTTTCTAAAAGGTTTTGGGTCTTTCTTATTAACTTAATAGAAATATTATCCGGAATATTCGATGTTTTTTATTATAAATAATGCATTCGCTGCAATTCTTGTTGCATAGTACACCGACTGGAATGTTTCCTCAGTAGCCAGAAATTTCAACGTGGCACGAAAATGACACGCTGAAAGTTTTCGCTACTTTCAAACACAATATATATACATATATACACTACTGACCATTAAAATTGCTGCACCTAGAAGAAATGCAGATGATAAAATGGTATTCATTGGACAAATATATTATACTAGAACTGGCATGTGATTACATTTTCACGCAATTTGGGTGCATAGATCCTGAGAAATCAGCACCAAGAACAACCGTAATAACGGCCCTGATACGCCTGGCCATTGAGTCAGAGCTTGGATGGCGTGTACAGGTACAGCTGCCCATGCATCTTCAACACGATACCACATTTCGTCAAGAATAGTGACTGGCGTATTGTGACGAGCCAGTTGCTCGGCCACCATTGACCAGATGTTTTCAATTGGTGAGAGATCTGTAGAATGTGCTGGCCAGGGCAGCAGTCGAACATTTTCTGTATCCAGAAAGACCCGTACAGGACCTGCAACATGCGGTCGTGCATTATCCTGCTGAAATGTAGGGTTTCGCAGTGATCGAATGAAGGGTAGAGCCACGGGTCGTTGCACATCTGAAATATAACGTCCACTGTTCAAAGTGTCGTCAATGCGAACAAGAGGTGACCGAGACGTGTAACCAATAGCACCCCATACCATCACGCTGGGTGATACGCTAGTATGGCGATGACGAATACACGTTTCCAATGTGCGTTCACCGCGATGTCGCCACACACGGATGCGACCATCACGATGCTGTAAACAGAACTTGGATTCATTCGAAAAAATGACGTTTTGCCATTCGTGCACCCAGGTTCGTCGTTGAGTACACCATCGCAGGCGCTCCTGTCTGTGATGCAGCGTCAAGGGTAACCGCAACTATGGTCTCCGAGCTGATAGTCCTTGCTGCTGTAAACGTTGTCGAACTGTTCGTGCAGATGGTTGATGTCTTGCAAACGTCCCCATCTGTTGACTCAGGGATCGACACGTGGCTGCACGATCCGTTACAGCCATGCGGATAAGATGCCTGTCATCTTGAATGCTAGTGATACGAGGCCGTTGGGATCCAGCAAGGCGTTCCGTATTACCCTCTTGAACCTACCGATTCCATATCCTGCTAACAGTCATTGGATCTTGACCAACGCGAGCAGCAATGTCGCGATACGATAAACCGCAACCACGATAGGCTACAATCCGACCTTTATCAAAGTCGGAAACGTGATGGTACGCATTTCTCCTCCCTACACGAGGCATCACAACAACGTTTCACCAGGCAACGCCGGTCAACTGCTGTTTGTGTATGAGAAATAGGTTGCAAACTTTCCTAATGTCAGCACGTTGTAGGTGTCGCCAGCGGCGCCAGCCTTGTGTGAATGCTCTGAAAAGCTAATCATTTGCATATGACAGCATCTTCTTCCTGTCGGTAAAATTTCGCGTCTGTAGCACGTCATCTTCGTGGTGCAGCAATTTTAATGGCCAGTGATATATGTGCCTCTTGGTTTTATGGACTGCATCTTGCTTATATCTTGCCAGCAAATATCTTTTTCAACGATGGTGAGGAACTTCGAAAAAGTATCCTTTTCAGTTCAAGTGGAGTTACGAAACGAGTCCCGATAATGAAATATCAAGTGCGCCACTTTAGAGTAATGGTGGCCAATGTAACACCGGGAATATGGAAACTATCACCGATTCAGTAGGGGCCGGCATGCACCGGTACTGCGTACTCGTATAAAACGATTTTCCTCTTTCCGTTCCGGGAGTAACATGTGCTCCGGTTAGAATTGCGTTCTACAGAAGCTACAGTTCGGTAGTTGTGGTACACAACAAAAATTACGTAGTATTCATAGCATTGGTAGGGAAAGAAACGTGAATGAACGTGTGAGAGAGACACTCGGTTCCGATGACTGCTCAAGTTAGAACCGCACATAATTCAGTGCTAGTCCACTGTGCATTTTACACACTTACATAATATAAATTGCATTTTATAAGTAATAGGAACTGTTTGATCGCTTAATTTCTGAATCCCTTTGTAACCAAAGCAATTACAGTTTACATGCACAAACATAAAAATGTGGAAGTTCGTACTTCGTAGTATTGTGCATCCGTTTATAGCTGCCTGGCTAGCAGTTAGAAATTGTGTGTAATGTTTGTAGAGCAACATCAGAGTTATAAATGTTGAAGTTGTTGATAAGTACATCGAAACGATTAACCGAGGATTTCGGTGCCTCTAGTGGAGGTAAGAGAATGTGTTCAGTGTGTTCAGATACAAGCGGTACTGGTAATATCGGAGTTACTGCTGAAACTCGCGTGGCCAGTGAGGCTGTACCTTTGTTACCGGCATGCTGGACCTCAGAACAGTACAGTTATTTTACTAAAGTAAATTCATGGCTGCAGGCAAAAGATTCGGTGCATCTCACAAGGGAACCTCCCCATCGCACCCCCGTCAGATTTAGTTATAAGTTGGCACAGTGGATAGGCCTTGAAAAACTGAACACATATCAATCGAGAAAACAAGAAGAAGTTGTGTCGAACTATGAAAAAAATAAGCAAAATATACAAATTGAGTAGTCCATGAGCAAGATATGCGACATCAAGGACACTGTGAGCTCAAGAGCGCCGTGGTCCCGTGGTTAGCGCGAGCAGCAGCGCAGCGAGAAGTCACTGGTTCAAGTCATCCCTCGAGTGAAAATTTTAATTTTCAGACAATTATTTTGCGAAGCTGCACAGGTACACAGAGCAGTATTGTTTACGTGATCGTGTGTCATTTATCAAAGTTCAGTCACTCACATGTAATCAACTTCGCTCCCCAAAATTCCAGGACATGTTCATATTTGCTTGGACATATGCAGGATTTGATGGTCTACAAACGGAAAAATTTGAAAACGTTAAAAACATACGTTTTGACAGAGCACAGGGAAAACTGTGCACTGTGAAACTGTTGCATTCATTTGTTGCAGTTTATGTGACAAACTCTTATGTTTTCATCACTTTTTTAGGATTGATTATCACATCCACAAGAAAACCTAAATCGGGCAAGGTAGAAGAATCTTTTTACCCATTCGCCAAGTGTACAAGTTACGTGGGTCGACAACATATTCCTGTCATGTGACGCACATGCCGTTACCAGTGTCGTATAGAACACATCAGACGTGTTTTCCTGTAGGGGAGTCGGTTGACCTATGACCTTGCGATCAAATGTTTTCGTTTCCCATTGCAGAGACACGTCCTTTGCGGTGCGGTCGCAAAACACAGACACTAAACTTATTACAGTGAACAGAGACGTCAATGAACGAACGGACAGATCATAACTTTGCAAAAATGAAGAAAGTAAACTTTTCGCTCGAGGGACGACTTGAACCAAAGACCTCTCGTTCCGCAGCTGCTCACGCTAACCACGAGACCACGACGCTCCTGAGCTCAGCGTATCCTTGATGTGGCTTATCTTGCACATGGACTACTCAGTTTGTATATTTTGCTTATTTTTTTCATAGTTCCACACAACTTCTTCCTGTTTTCTCGATTGATCTGTGTTCAGTTTTTAAAGGCCTATCCTCTGTGCCAACTTATAACTAAATCTGAGGGGGATGCGATGGGGAGGTTCCCTTGTCAGTGTTGGTCTGATGAAGCGAAGACGTTCTGACACTGTTCTCTAGCACAGTGGCTCCCAGCCTGGGAGTGATTACCGCTTGAGGAGTAAAATGAAATTTTCTGACGATTCGATTCTGTTTGTCACGAAACTAAATTATTTTCAAAAGATCATTACCGTTGAAACGTCCCCTTAGAACAATTACACAAGACTGTGCTTAAACTGACACACAATATTTTTTTAGCGCAACGCAATCTGACTTTCAAAAAAATCCCTACAAAAGAATGGCCCTGACTAACATTAACCTATACCTTTCACAAATCACTTACCTCAGAAAAATCTTCGTTACTGGAACTACTGCAGTACAGCGAGCGCCACTACTGCCAGCTAAATAAAAGATTCAAACTACGGAAGGCACTAACTACTGATAGGCATAGTTAGCAAATGAAAGATTTTAATAGAGAACAAACAATGTATTTACCTCAATAGTCATAATATATATAGCAGTTCATGAGAAATTTCAAAACTCTGCCATCTCTCTCCCTACATACACCACTGCTGGCGGCTCACCTCCAACTGCGCAACGCTACGCGCTGTTAACATCCAGCTGCCCAACACTACAATGGCGAGTATTACAACAGTGCAAAGCAGCCACAGACTGCACACAGCACAGCCAGTGATTTTCATACAGAAGTGGCGTTACCAATAAAAAAACCTAAACAGCCTACTTACACCGTTATCACAATTTTGTAAGACTGTAACATTTATTTTATAAGTTATCAATAATTACTTTTTCTCGGTTAGCAGCATTAATGCGGTGGAGGTCACAGGTTCCTCTCATAGTCCACCCACTACACATATTTGTTGTCCTTTGTTCCGTACAATGCTGATGACGAAAGTAAGAAAGATACGTAACATATGTTAAATATCTCAACAAAATATCTTCTCTAAGCTGTAGGTTGTACCTGCAGTAGCACAGAAATTGCTTCATTGCTCGCTTCGAAACAGATAAATGAATTAATTGACAGCAAGAGACGGCAGTAACTACATAAGGGCTACTATAGTGCTGTGCACAGTTTTATTATTATTATTATTATTATTATTAGAGTGGCTGGACACAAAGCATTAACAGCCTGAAGTCGACCAATTTCTGCCATTTCAGAAGTAAGAAGTACAGCAATGAAGTGGTGTACGAACAGTGAGTGTAGTGCACACGTCTGAAATCATTTTATTTTAAATGGGTTACAGTGTGAAGGTCAAGCAAGTGCCACAATGGAGAGGAGTAACGCAGAGCAAGTACGTTTTGTAACAAATGTCTGCCCCTCACTGTGGACAGTTAGCTTTCTTTTTTGAGAAGGAGTTAGGGGTAGCACTTGCGATGAATCACGAAATCCTTCTTCTTTCTAATACACACACACACACACACACACACACACACACACACACACACACACACAAACACAAACCAAATATCACTCACCTTTCATCATTTTAAAAATAATAGTATTCCAAGAAAAGTCTTTCATTCTACAGTTAATTTAGGTGCTTAAGTTGGTGATAGTTTGGGGGTTGATTGGGGGGGGGGGGAGGGGCAACAGATAGCAGGGGGGAGGGAGGGCGGGTGTACCAGCTAATATCTGATTGCACTCAGGGGCAAAGTCTAAGAAAGGTTGGCTCTAGCACGACTGCCTTACGTCTCCTTGCAGAGCCACTCCAGTATGTGCGTGTGTGTTCCGCATCTTAAACATGCGTGCAAAATTCCATTTCGCCACAGGGATTGCGCCTGCATCCTGTGTTGCTTTAGCATACAGCATGTGAATCCTGTGTGGATCGGTGAACCGGTGGATGTCACCCACATGTCCGTCATGCAGCTCGCTACACACTATAGTACGCAAACTGACAAATCGTAAAACACCGATGGTATGGAAATGAACGGAAAACAAATGGCTGCTCCAAGCAGTACGCAGTCTCTCACAATAACTACAGGATGTATACCGTTTCTATACCTGATGAAAAGGGGGGCAGAGGGGGGGGGGGGGGGGGGGAATAAACTTAAACTAAAGTAATTTCCGACTTGACGGTAGAAGGTGTGTGCTCAAGCTGCCTGTTCTGCAGCCAGTGGAACAACAATGTCCCCTTGTCTGATATGGCCACTGTTCAGAAAGGACAACACTGACACACCAAAGCACAACTTGATAGTGTGCCAGGTTATCTTTGTACTGACTCCATCTGATAGGTTACTACCAAATAGCAGCGCGCATGTTCTACTTTTAATTACTCATTTTCTAATATAATTCCTGCTATATCACCCGATTTAATTCGAGCCTGTTCCGTTGCCCTTGTTTTACTTTTGTTGATGTTCATCTCTCTTCTGAAGACACCAAGCCTTCGGTTCAACAGTTCTCCAAAATTCTTTGCTGTCTCTGATAGAATTACAGTGTCATCGGCAAACGTCGAGGTTTTTATTTCCTTTCCCTAAGCTTTAATTCTTCTTCCAAATATTTCCTTGGTTTCCTTTACTGTTTGCTCAATGTACAGATTGAATAACGTCGGGGAGAAGCTACAACCCTGCCTCAATCCCTTCTCAACCATTGCTTCCCTTTTCTTCGACTCTTGTAACTGCAGTCTGGTTTCCGTGCAAGTTGTAAATAGCCTATTGCTCCCTATACTTCATCCTTGCTACCTTTAAGAATTTGAAAGAATGTATTCAAGTCAACATTGTCAAAAGCTGTCGATAATGGTATGGACGTAGGTTTGCTTTTCTTTAACCCGTCTTCTAATATAATTCGTGCGGTCACTGTTGCCTCGCGTGTTCCAACGTTTCTCCCGAACCCCAAGGTCGGCTCCCTACAATTTTTCCATTCTCCGTAAATAATTCGTGCCAGTATTTTGCAACCATGACCTATTAAACTGATAGTTCGGTAATATTCACACCTGCCACCATCTGTTTTCTTTGCAATTGGAATATATATATATATATTGCTTAAAGTATGTCTCATATACCTTCCATACCAGGTGCCGTAGTTTCGTTTTTGTCATAGTTCGATCTCCCAAGGATCACAATAATTCAGAAGGTATGTCTACTCCAGAGACATTGTTATGACTTACGTCTTTCTGTGCTCTCTCAAAATTTTTCTCATAGTATCATAACTCCCATCTCATCTTCATCTAACTTCTATTTCTTTCTGTAATACTGCCTTCAAGTTCATTTCCATTGGATACCTGGTCGATATATTCTCTCCACCTTTCGGCTTTCCTAATTTTGCTTAGTAACGGCTTGACATCTGAGCTCTTGACACTGTATTCATACAGCTGCTTCTCTGTTTTCCAGAGGTCTCTGTAATTTTCCGCCGGCCGGAGTGGCCGTGCGGTTCTAGGCGCTACAGTCTGGAAGCGCGAGACCGCTACGGTCGCAGGTTCGAATCCTGCCTCGGGCATGGATGTGTGTGATGTCCTTAGGTTAGTAGGTTTAAGTAGTTCTAAGGGACTAATGACCTGAGAAGTTAAGTCCCATAGTGCTCAGAGCCATTTGAACCATTTTTGTAATTTTCCTGGTTTCCTGCAGGCTGCGTCTATTTTTCCTCTAGTTATGCATGCTTCTACGCCCTTTCATTTCCCGTCTAGCCATTCCTACTTTGCTATTTTGCATTTCCTGTTCATCTCTTTTTTTTTAGATGTCTATACTTACTTCTGCTTGCTCTATTTGCTGTATTTTTAAATATAATATTACTAATTTTAATGTGTCCCTTAACTTTTCTGTTCAGTAGTAGCACAAAAAATCAGAATGAAGATAGACTTACATTTCAATAAATCTTAAAAGTTCGTAACCATGAAATTCGATGTTATTGACGCGTGCAACTTAGCAGAAAATCGAGGTCATAACAGACTGAGTCAACACTTATACGGCTCATTCGGCGCCTTGGCGTTCCTTATCGCATAACTCTGACGCCGGAAAATAGCGAAAAACTATTTATGCTCCGAGAAGTTTACGCTCGAAAAGTTGTTGGTGCGCTCGAGGCACATAGCAAGTCGACATATCCATTCTTTGGTGCATTCACTGACTTCTGACACTCTGCCACATGACCGTGTTCTCCCTTTCCCTCGGCCGTATTCCAATTTGCTCATTGCCTCCTGCGATAGTACCGGAAATAACCACAAGGTGCGCTCCAGTCTGATAGGGCGAGACACCTCGCCAGTTGACCGTGTGAGCTGACGAGCTCTATACCTGTGTTGTGCTAACTGGTCTTCTAACAGACGTGGCGAGTAAACGGCCAAGATGGCGCATTTTTCCGGTTTGTTCATGTACTACTACAGTGGTCTGGATATGGAATACGACGTAGGGACGTTGTTTCGTGCCAGTCCCAAAGGGTAACACACACATTTATATTAGCCCTATATACCTGTAAGCGCCCGAAAACTGCGGTCAGTTTTGCATCAGTACCACAAAATATATAGTAGCGGAAGATAGTACTTATTAACAGACACTTCGTTGTTCAGCTTAAGTCGCAATATTTTATTTTCCTAGTTTAACTCCAAAACGTTTTGTAATTAAAACTGTTTTCAGGGGACTACTGAGGTGTTTTCAAAGATTTGCATGTGTTCAGCTGTCCAGACAGTACTTACACAAAACTGTCTTTATCGCACTATGTTTATCCACATAGATTATGGACTGACTGCCGTCATAGGATTAAAACACAAGGGAAAAATCAATACAGTATATTTCAGCAAATAGTACTAGATGTATAAGTGCATCTATGTTAATAATTAAAGTGCGATCCAGACAGCTAATTTTGTATAAAACGACTTTGTTTTCCGTTCCGAGACACTGGAAAAGATGCATCGTAGCTAACGAGAATAGTTTCTTGAATAGAGTTTGAAGTGCGAATATTGAAGTTTCAGTGACTATCGGTCACAGAATATTTATCGTACCCGTCGAATGAATACTTCCCACATTCGCACATCCACTCGTCCACATTAACACACTACACGGCACAACCAGGTGCTAACAATTTATTCCATACGTTTAAGAATGTTGTGTTCAGTTTCTTAGTTGCAGTTTATGCAAATAATGTGAAGTGAATTGGGTTGTGGTGACAACTAGCCTTTAGTGCAGTTCGTAGTCTAGTTTAGGTCTGAAGGTGGCAGTCTGGTTGTGAGTTGTCGAAACCAACGATTGCAAATGTGGGATTAAGGTTCTGGTAAATGATCTATAGGGTTGCTAGAGTTCTACGTTCGTCGTTTTCAGTATTTTCCCCTTATTTAATGCGCGTCATAGATAAGTTAACCCTGCTTTTTTCCTGGCTCAGGCGTAAATAATATCGTTATAAATAAATCCAAGTCAACATTTACTCTATATTTAATGCATTTTTCTTTAGTCATCTATAAAGTGTTTCCGCTGTCCTTATTTTCCGTGCTTGCGAGTAAATAGTGGAGGGGGTTTCCACCTCATACAAGACATAGTTTATGATTTATGAAAAAAATGTTTTGGTGCGTTCTGCGTAATCTTGCAGGGGTCTTTACTTTGTTTATTACTTTATATGAAAATCATTGACATATCTTGTGAAGGCTGTGAGAATTTCGGCGTAATCTTTCTGCATACAAAGAACAGATAATCAGGCGTTAGATTTTAACGTTTTTTACATTAAAAAGGTCGTAGGAAATGTGTGTTACTACACCAATGTCAAAATTAACGCTTAGTTACCATTTGTTTATTAATAGAAATAGCTTTAAGGTGAATTTCACATAACCACTACGAGAGAGAGTGAATTATTACACAGTTGTGGCTTTGGAAACTAAAATAGATACTGTTGTTAACACACATCACATAACGATTTAACTTATTTTATGCCGGTAGTTTTGCGTGTGTCGTACGTTTTACAGCTTTTCAGCACACCACAAAAGTTTGCTGGTTTTTCTCCATTTCGGACTGGAAAACTGCTGCGTCATAAAAAACTAAAACTGAAAGGGAAACTTAAACGCTGTGTGATGTAAGACACAAATCTGTGACAATATTTTCGTGAATTAACTATGAGAAATGCAAATGGGCGACAGCTCTTGTAACTATTTCCGTGAAATACTGTACTGGCGGCAGATGGGGTGTGGTAGGATGGGAAGGGGAAGAAGGAGAGGGGAGATAATGGACCAGTGGCGATAGAGGGGGAAGTTTTGACTGGTGAGATGGAGATAGGACCGAATGAATGCTGGATAGTTGTTTGTACGGCAGCTGTTGCCTGGAAGTTGGCATGTATTATTTCTTTGATGATACATGAAAAATTCAGGCAGATATCCTCTTGTAGCGTGGATACGCCCTGAGTCACGTATTAGTAATAAATAAAAATAATATCCACGTTGAAATCGTATTTCAGCAGAAATGTGCAATTTCTTTTCTGCAGTGTACAGCAGGAGTCGTCCCAAGCAACTACAGTTCATTATGTCTTCCATGCGACGCCGGGAGTCAATGGAAAGCGTCGTTTCGTTCTAGTTAAAAACAAAATGATTTTTATACTGGAATTTTACGTGCCCTTTCGACAGACCAAACCTAAATTAGTGTAGAGCAATATTCGATTTAACGCTATGTACTAACAGGGATAGTATAACAGGAATATTAAACAGTATTTCAGCAGCGACTGATGAGCTGTTAATAAATCGAACTCCAGACTAATTTAGGTCTGCCCTATCTCCTGGGTAAAATTCTGCTTTAAAAACAATTTTCTTAGTAACGGGACACAGAGATTTTCCGTTAGCACTGGGCGTCGCATAAGACATGTATGTTTCGGTCGACTCCATCTACACATTGCAAAAACGAAATTGCAAATATCTGCCGTAACAGCAGAGAAAATGCCCTGAAGACTCGTAGGAGGGACATTGTACACAGTAGTATCTCTAAGTCATATAGCCATATCTCATCCGACGTGAGATGTCTACATACCGTGATACAAAATACTTTTTACGCAAACTCAATGCATAGTTAACTGTGGTATATTGAAGCAACTACATCAAACACATTAACGGGAAAAATGGTTTCCTGTGAATGTTTGGCGGTATTTTGTAACGAATTGTCGTGAGTCAGGCGTTAGTATATCAGTAAGAATCTCTTTCCGAAGCAATCTGACTATAATGATGTAATGAAGGGTCAGGATAGTTCACCAAATTGCGTATAGAGCGCTGATATCACTACAACTAATGGACTACATCTACGTGATTACTCTGCTACTCACAATAAAGTGCCTGGCAGAGGGTTCAATGAACCACCTTCAAGCTGTCTCTACCGTTCCACTCTCGAACGGCACGCGGGAAAAACGAGCACTTAAATTTTTCTGTGTGAGCACTGATTTCTCTTATTTTATCGCGATGATCATTTCTCCCTATGTAGGTGGGTGCCAACAGAATGTTTTCACAATCGGAGTAAAAAACTAGTGATTGAAATTTCATGAGAAGATCCCGTCGCGACGAAAAACGCCTTTGTTTTAATGATTGCCACTCCAATTCACGTATCATGTCTGTGACACTATCTCCCCTATTTCGCGATAATACAAAACGAGCTGCCCTTCTTTGTACTTTTTTGATGTCATCCGTCAGTCCCACCTGATGCGGATCCCACACCGCACAGCAATACTCCAGAATAGGGCGGACAAGCGTGGTGTAAGCAGTCTCTTTAGCAGACCTGTTGCACCTTCTAAGTCTTCTGCCAATGAATCGCAGTCTTTGGTTTGCTCTACCCACAATATTATGTATGTCATCGTTCCAATTTAGGTTATTTGTAATTGTAATCCCTAGGTATTTAGTTGAATTTACAGCCTTCAGATTTGTGTGACTTACCGCGTAATCGAAATTTAGTTGATTTCTTGTAGTACTCATGTGAATAACTTCAAACTTTTCTTTATTCAGGGTCAATTGCCACTTTTCGCACCATACAGATATCTTATCTAAATCTTTTTGCAAGTCTTTTTGATCATCTGATGAATTTACAAGACGGTAAATGACAGCATCATCTGCAAATAATCTAAGACGGCTACTCAGATTGTCTCCTATGTCGTTAATATAGATCAGGAACAATAGATGGCCTATAACACTTCCTTGGGGAACGCTGGATATTACTTCTGTTTTACTCGATGGCTTTCCGTCTATTAATACGAACTGTGAGCTTTCTGACGGGAAGTCACGAATCCAATCGCACAGCTGAGGCGACACTCCGTAGGAGCGCAGTTTGGTTAGAAGACGCTTGCGAGGAACGGTGTTGAAAGCCTTCTGGAAATCTAAAAATATAGAATCAATTTGACATCCCCTGTCGATAGCACTTATTACTTCATGAGTATAAAGAACTAGTTGTGTTTGACAAGAACGATATTTTCTGAAACCGTGCTGACTATGTGTCAATAAATCGTTTTCTTCGAGGTACTTCATAATGTTCGAATACACTATATGTTCCAAAATCCTACTGCAAATCGACATTAGTGATATAGGCCTGTAATTCAGCGGATTTCCCCTACTTCCCTTTTTGGGTATTGGTTTGACTTGAGCAATTTTCCAGTCTTTAGGTATTGATCTTTATGTGAGCGAGTGGTTGTATATAACTGCTAAATATAGAGCTATTTTATCAGCAATCTCTGAGAGGAACCTGACTGGTATACAATCTGGACCGGAGGCCTTGCCTTTATTAAGTGATTTAAGCTGCGTCGTTACTCCGAGGATATCTACTTCTATGTTTCTCATCTTGGCTGTTGGTCTTGATTTGAATTCAGGAATATTTACTTCGTCTTCTTTACAATAGGGTAAGGTAAGTTTGCGCTAACTCTGTGTATAAAAATAAACTGGTCTACAGCTGATTCAACCGTAAGTACTACGGGTCCCAGATGCTAAGTTTTCCACGGGGAGTAAGAGTAGCCTGGACACTCAGTCTGTTCGTGTTGGCATTTGATATGTCTATTAAGAGTGCGTTGGCATTTTCGTATGTGAACCCATCACAAATTTGCAGTGTGGAGAATATCTGCGGGTCAGAGTGTCCGGTACTTTACTGATTAGGTTTTGTCTTCTTCTGGCTTTGTTCGGGACATATCTAACGAGACAATTCGCACTCTTCAGACAGTGCATCGTGGTACTCATCGATAAACAATTGGATTCAGTCATTCTACATTCAGGAAAAAAAATTTGAATTCAGTGACACCTACATCTGCTGAAGAAGATGCGGTCGTAAGGAATATTCTTGAATACTATGAACTGTACTTAGGAGTTCTCTTTTATAGACATAACACAGGAAAGTAATGTCAGTTTTGGCCTATAACACTATCAACACGGCAATTATTGGCAGTACATCATAACCAATATAGCGACCACGGCTACGATGCAGCAATCATGTGTACAAGTATTTCAGTTTGTGGGGAATTTCTTCCCCTAACCCGAAGAATATAGGGGCATCGGGCAGGAACGTTATTGTTAATGTATTAATACTTATTAAAAACTGGAAAATATGGGACTGCAACCGGAAGAAAGTGGTTTTCAGCGGGTACGTAAATGTAACTTCGATAATCATCTTTTGTACCATGCACAAAAAAAGATCGATATCACGTATTGTTTGGTAACGCCATTTCAGAAACGAACTATAGCCTCCCGTCCTGACGTAGGTATCGGGCTACGCTACGGCTCAATCTTTCACGACTGCCTTCACCCCAAATTAGTAATGTCGATGGTCGAGGCAAACACTTTAAGATCGCGGAGTTCACTACTCCCGTACACAGTACTTCATCCTAGATGGAGAGCCAGCCTGATACAGGCATAATTTCGGAGTGACTTAGGGAAGTATCATTCAACCACTACAGTCTTGCCACATCTTAACAGTGTAATGTTAGTACCAGTCTCAGACTTTCAAAAGATGACTTGGCTCCCTATGAATGTTATTCGATAAAAAGTGTAGTAATATCTACCCATGCCTTAACGAAATATAATATTATGGAAATAGCGTGTTTTACCTTTTCATGCGGAGAAATATGAAGTTGTGTGCTTCAGGCAAGGAAAAATCTTGTACTACTTGGCTATACAATTAACACATTAGTTATATCTGCATTTTTACTAATAATAAAATAGTAAAAGCGTCATGTCTCTTTGTTTGAACACGCTCAACTCTAAAACCCTAAACGAATTTCACGAAGTTTTCGCAGGTAACTTGAGGGTAGCTTGGGGCAGCTTATAAGCTTTATTTAAACAAAATCGGATCACGGAAAAAAGGATACCGTAATACGACGCGTCATAGTGAAACGTATTTACTGTTGCTAAAAGCTGTTTACACTCTGACGTATGAATCGTATCATATTCGGGAAAATGCTTGTATTGATTCATGTGTCTTACGTAATAGGATTCAACGTAATGAAAACAATGCTTACATAAGCCTCAACGAGTTTAGTCCATACTAATATTATTAAATGCGAAAGTAAGTCTGAGCAATAAGTCTTCACGACTAAACTGTTGAATTGATTTCGATGAAATATTGTGTGGAGATATCTTGAATCCTGAGGAAGTACATAGGCTACTTTTGAGAGAGAGAGAATATAAACTATTTTAAAAAGTTATTCAGTTCTTTGCATAATGCCGGCCGGGGTGGCCGAGCGGTTCTAGGCGCTACAGTCTGGAACCGCGCGACCGCTACGGTCGCAGGTTCGAATCCTGCCTCGGGCATGGATGTGTGTGATGTTCTTAGGTTAGTGAGGTTTAAGTAGTTCTAAGTTCTAGGGAACTGATGACGTCAGAAGTTAAGTCCCATAGTGCTCAGAGCCATTTGCCACCTTTGCATAATGTCCATGTTGTATGATGTACAGTTACTTCAGTAGCACTCATGCACTGAAGCAATGGAGTTTTAGTATGTCAAACACAGGAATCAATAAAAGAATTTTCACAAATATGACACAGTTCAAACGTCAAAGTGTAAATAGCTTCTTCAAAGAGTAAATATGTTTACCTTCATCGCGTTATATTACGATATCTTTTTTCTCCGTAATCCAGTTTTGATTAAATAAAGTCTACATGTTTCCCCAAACTACGCACAAGTTAACTGTGAAAACCCCACGAAATTCGCCTAGTTTTGGAGTTTAGTGTGTTCAGACAGCTTATCAGAACAGGAAGGCACGTGAGAGAAGCTGGCATTGTTGCATTTACAACAGCTTACTTAGTCGCCATCACTCATCATAATAAAACCACTGATTTGCGAGTGCAGCCGCGGGTAACATTTAGTATCTCATAAATGTTTAGAAATAATAACGCATGGAAGTTGAAATGGAACAACCACCTACGCTCAGTCTTGGATAAAGCTGATTGCAACCTTAGACTCACTGACAGGATATTGGCCAAATTGAACGGTATGTTATTCACTACTGAATAATTAACTCGGATCCATAACAGAATATACCAAATACATACCAGGACATACCAAATCCATACCAGAACATACCAACAGACGTAACCTGCGTGGGTAGAGGAGAACAGAGAAAATGGTCGCAGCAATGTTTCGCTGTCAGGACATTGCAGCTGAAATGCTGAAATATCCCAGCACTAGAAATAGAGAGACCGTAAGACTCAGAAAACCCCAAAAATAAATATATAGTCGTTGCACTAGAATAATTTCAGATCCATCTGGGATTATAATTTTTGTAGAATAATAAGTATGAGATCTTGCTACTATCTTCCGCGTGCGCTGCGGTTCCTTTCTCCCTTCCGGAATGAAGCAGTTGTTTCCAGTTGTACGATCGGCAGCAGCCGTAGCGGAGGGATGCATTTCGGCAGCGATACAAACAGCGGGGACCCAGAAAATTCCTTTGACTGTCAGAAACTACAAACTTCAATTTCCTCTCTGTATTACCCTCACCCGGAAGGCATCCCTCAATATCGGTCTTTTGATGTTCCCTCCCGCAGTGGAATAGCTTTTTGTCCGAGACAGTAGCGCAACGATATGAATTACGAGGAAAAACAATAGCAAAGAAGCCATGCTTTTTTAATAGCGATTTCTGCAGTGTGGATTATATGATGAGAAAGCGACTGCAAAAAATTTAACACAAGAGAACGAGCAAGCATCTTACCGGAGGGATGCATTTCCAAAATAAATTAAGTACGAAAGGAATCTGAATACTGGGTAGCTTATTAATTTTCACCTTTTATAGCCTTTACTTTTGCATAGCGGAGTAGGGTGGAGTGTTTGAGAGCTTCTTCATTCTCTTTTGTGCAGTGATATTTTTCTGATTCATTGCGGTTTTAATACAGTAGTATCTATTACAGAATATTGAATTTCGTATGCCGTCCTTATTTTATTACGAAATAATAGCTTGATTTTGTCTGTTGCACAATGGTTGTGTGAAAGTTTGTGACTGCAAGAGTACCAGGTTAATTCTCGTAAATAAAATTAATTTTTGCTATGAGTAAGTTTTTGAACGCGCTTCGACACTTTCTCATTCTCAGGTTTTTAGTCTCTCACATTTTTATGAGACGAGGGCAAGTCAAAAACTAAAAACAATGTTTCTTTAAAGGAAACTTCGTTAGGAAAACGACATTGCAAGTATTACCATTTCTGCCTCTATAAACTTGGTCCGTCTCTTCAAACGCCGCCTAATTTCGTCCTGGAAGAAGTTAAACAGTATCGTGCACACCTACTCTTCCACTGTGTTGACAACACCACCACACCATGCTTTGTCGCTTACTTTTTGCTTTGTAGCAGCGGACCTATGTCTCAACAAGGGCTACGATGCTAATGAGGAAGTCATCTCCTACATCTTCAAACGCTAACGACCTGCATTTTTTTCCAGTCAATAACATCACTGTGGTCCTCCAGCAACCTACGGTATGCTGCTAGAAGAAAACGTCCTTCCGCATATTCCATGCAGAGTCGCACTGGTATCCCGTCAGGCCCCGTGGCCTTTTCCCTGTTGCGCGATTTCAGCTGCTCTTCTATCCCGTAGTCACTTATTTCGCTAGTTGTCATTTTGATGTTCGTGTGACGATTTAGAGGAACAACAGTAGTACAGTCTTCCTCAATAACAGCCATTTCTGCCGTCTTCCGTTCCGATACTGTTATCGTCACAGGTAGTCTGGACAAATGTGTTCTATCCGTTTAATGATTTAACATCAGACCAAAATTTCTTTGGATTTTCTGTCATCGGTTGGCAGAATTTTATTTGCGAATTCGTTACACGCGTCGTGCATGGCTCTTCTCGTGCAAATTTTGGTTTCGTTTAGTTTTTTGTTTGTTTTTGAGGCTATGGCTATGTTTCAATCTGCGGTGAAGCTCTCTTTGCTTTCACAGCATCTTTCTAATATGGCTGTCGAGCCACTGCGCGACTTTTCCATCCCTCACAATTACGCTCGGCACATAACTTTATAAGGCGTTTGGGACAATACTCTTATTCTTAACAGTTCCTGCCGTGGAGATGAATTTTTATGTTGATCGCTCAGGTAATCTGAACTGTTTCTTGTCGCTCTTGCTGAACAGGAGTATCTTCCCACCTTTCCTTATATTTCTATTTACAACCGGAGTCAGTGATGATGTAACGGCCTTATGATCACCGATTCCTTGCTCTACACTAAATGAGGCGAAAAGTTCGTGTTGTTTGTCACTAGTAGATCTGAGATGTTATCTTCACATGTCGGTTATCTGACTAACCGCTCAAGATAATTTTCGGATACGACATTTAGAACAATATCACAAACCCCCTGTCCGTAGTACCTGCCATAATCACATGAGTCCCCGAGTCTCTAGCTTGTAAATTGACATCTGCGCCTGGTACTATAACATGAGCAGGAAATTTACGCGAAATATCCAAGGTTCGCCTCAAGTGTTCACACTATAGCTTCTGAGGCAGCGGGTCTATAAAAGCATCAGATGGCCGTGTTTAATCCGCCTCAAGTTTTATCTCCATCCAAATTATTCCGCATTCAGAATCCGTACTAAACTCGTTAGATATTATCGTATTTTTTACGGCTATAAACACGCCTGGACCACTGACGTTCAACCTAACTTTGCAATATGCGTTCCAATCGAAATTAAGAATTTCACTAATATTAAAATTTGATTTTAGCCAGCTTTCTGTCCTTGTATTATGTAAGTATTGTTACCGTTTATAAGTAAGACTAATATTGGGCTCATGTATCTAACTAATGTTACATTTCTCTGACCTGCCATGATGAGATCTCTGTAATTAATGGGCGAGCATTCTTCCATGTCCGAAATCTGAACGTATCTTATCGGGTGTGTGGCACGATTTCTCTATAGTTAAAGATCCACGTGTGCACGCCACATGTACTCATCTGCAGAAGCTGTTTCCTGCTCGTAGTGCACACCTGAGCTCTAAGAGGGTGTCCATGCGATAGCGGAGGTCGAAAAATCGGCATCCAAAGCCGCCAGAGAATCGTCTGTGCCTTTGGTGTAAGCATCCTACTCGGCTCCAAACCAGAGGACTGCGGTCTGTTTTGGGAACGATGCTTCAAAACGCAAGCTCTTCTTCCACCAAGCGCCTCGGGCCAGCTGTCTTCACCGATGCAGCCAGTCATCAGTAGGAACCTAGGATGGCTGCTGAACCCCAGCGGAAGGCGTCACTCCTGCCGCTATAAGAAGCCACCATTTGCAGCCAGGTGTAACCAGTACTCTTAATCACTGCCCGCAGAGCCTCATCCACATCTCGGACAAGGCGCCACCCCGCCCCCGCGCCACCCCCCCTCCCCCTTGTAAGTAAAGTGGACATGGACACTAGCCTTCTTTCCCGTCCTGTCTGCTACTCCCCTAAAGGGCTCCACCACCAGCCTAACGTTGGACCTCCCAATGACAAGCAGTCCCATCCTCTGCGCTTACCCGGACCTTTTAGCAAGATCAGCCCCACTTAGAACGGTAGCGCTAAACATATACGTTTAAGTGTGCTGTTGTGTTACTTACTGACAGAGTTATTGGAAAATGGAAATGAAGTCCCATGCTTCTTTACAGAGCGTAGGGGAACGATGCGGGAGACCCGCACCGCCTTACTAGGCAAGGTACTAATGGAGGTGGTTTGCCGTTGCCTTCCTCCAACCGTAATGGGGATGAATGATGATGATGAAGACGACACAACAACACCCAGTCATCTCGAGGCAGGAAAAATCCCTGACCCCGCCGGGAATCGAACCCGGGACCCCGTGCTCGGAAAGCGAGAACGCTACCGCGAGACCACGAGGGGCGGACGACAGAGTTATTACACAGTCTAAAATCCAAAAAATGTATAAAAATACATGGCAAACAATTAAAAAAATAAACCTACAGTATTGCAGTACAGTAGTTCATCGAGGGAGTCATAAATGTTTTAAACTACTGGCCATTAAAATTGCTACACCACGAAGATGACGTGCTACAGATGCGAAATTTAACCAACAGGAAGGAGATGCTGTGATACACAAATGATTAGCTTTTCAGAGCATTCACACAATGTTGGCGCCCGTTGCGGCACATACAACATGCTGACATGAGGAAAGTTTCCAGCCGATTTCTCATACACAAACAGCAGTTGACCGGCGTTGCGTGGTGAAACGTTGTTTTGATGCCTCGTGTAAAGAGCAGAAATGCATACCATTACGTTTCCGACTTTGATAAAGGTCGGATTGTAGCCTATCGCGATTGCGGTTCATCGTATCGCGACATAGCTGCTCGCGTTGGTCGAGATCGAATGTCTGTTAGCAGAATATCGAATCGGTGGGTTCAGGAGGGTAATACGGAACACCGTGCTGGATCCTAACGGCCTCGTATCACTAGCAGTCGAGATGACAGGCATCTTATCCGCATGCCTGTAACGGATCGTGCAGCCACGTGTCGATCCCTGAGTCAACAGATGGGGACGTTTGCAAGACATCAACCATCTGCACGAACAGCTCAACGACGTTTGCAGCAGCATGGACTATCAGCTCGGAGACCATGGCTGCGGCTACCCTTGACGCTGCATCACGGAAAGGAGTGCCAGCGATGGTATACTCAACGACGAACCTGGGTGCACGAATGGCAAAACGTCATTTTTTCGGATGAATCCAGGTTCTGTTTACGGCATCATGATGGTCGCATCCGTGTTCGGCGACATCGCGGTGAAAGCACATTTGAAGCGTGTATTAGTCATCGCCATAGTGGCGTATCACCCGGCGTGATGGTATGGGGTGCCATTGGTTACACGTCTCGCTCACCTCTTGTTCGCACTGACGGCACTTTGAACAGTGTTCGTTACATTTCAGATGTGTTACTAGCCGTGGCTCTACCCTTCATTCGATCCCTGCGAAACCCTACATTTCAGCAGGATAAAGCACGACCGCATGTTGCAGGTCCTGTACGGGCCTTTCTGGATGCAGAAAATGTTCGAATGCTGCCCTGGCCAGCACATTCTCGACATCTCTCACCAATTGAAAACTTCTGGTCAATGGTGGCCGAGCAACTGGCTCGTCACAATACGCCAGTCACTACTCTTGATGAACTGTGGTATCGTGTTGAAGCTGCATGGGCAGCTGTACCTGTACACGCCATCCAAGCTCTGTTTGACTCAATGCCTAGGCCTATCAAGGCCGTTGTTAGGGCGAGAGGTGGTTGTTCTGGGTACTGATTTCTCAGGATCTATGCACTCAAATTGCGTGAAAATGTAATTACATGTCAGTTCTAGTATAATATATTTGTCCAATGAATAGCCGTTCATCATCTGCATTTCTTCTTGGTGTAGCAATTTTAATCGCCAGTAGTGCATTAGTATGGGTTGGGGGGGGGATTGTTTCTGTAAGTAATGCAACCATTTTTTCTGAAATAAGGTTGCTTTTATTCAGGATTCTAGTACGCCACACTATATCCTACTGTTTAGGCTAGAAAACCCTGTGTTGCAATATATACTCCGTTCAATGGGACGGGATTACATCATTTACTGGGAGGGCCTGCATTCCCGCGTGATATCACTCCACTACTCCACTGGTCGACGTCTGAGCCAACGTCTTGCTTCATCAGTAACCTCCCCATTATTCACGTGTTGCTTCCCGCGGAGTGCATCCTTCATTGGGCCACACGGATGGGAGATCCGGGCTGTATGGTGGGTGAGGAACGACAGTCCAGTGGAGCTTTGTGAGCTCCTCTAGTACGGAGACTTGTGCCGTGGAGAAGGAGAAGTTCGTTTGAATTTTTGTAGTGACCTCGAATGAGAGTGTTCGCACATTCTGACATCGCAGGAGTCACAGCTGAGTGCGACCGGATGGGACAGATTTGCGTGACCTTGTTGCGATGACGACAGATACCTGGCCCAACGGCTCACCGTGCTTTTGTTCACAGCCAGGTCTCCGTAGGCATTCTGCAAGTGCATATGAATGTCTACGATGCTTTAGTTTTCCGTTAGAATAAACTGAGTGACAGCTCTCTTCTGTAGAACGCATCTCCCTTACAGACGTCAGTTTGAAGGCTACGTGTAGTGCCGCCACCTGTTGGAACACCATGACACTATAGGGACTGAAGCGGGAATATTCCACATTGTACCATAATAAATTCCGAATTTTTCAACTGATATTAGCCGAGCAATTACGTTACATTGCTTAACGCATCCCCTCCCCTATTTTAACCTTTGTAATTAACTGTACCAGTAGCACACACAATACGTCAATACGTACACGATTTAGTGCTACCTTTCTATTGTTATAGAAACTTCAAGTCACTGATATGTCACATACAATCGCGGAACTTCTAATATTTTCTTGCAGAGTTGTAACCTCATGCCGATGCTAGCAGCAGTCCTTTATTTCACATAACCTAATACTTTTACGTATTTCTCTCTTTCATGTATTATTAAAAGCTAAGATTAGAGGGAATAACTGTTTTTGTTCACTTTGTTCTACTTTTAATTTTGCAGATCGCTTAATTCAGTCAAAAGCTGTCTTAACAGTTTTCTGAAAACAAGATCTAGACTATTTTGTTCATAAAAATAACTGGTTTGTTTCCGTTTGACGAATTTCTCGATAGATCATCTACATAGAATCGAATGACATTCAAGTTGAAAATAAAAAATCTGGCCTTAGAATTAAGATATAGCCGAATAAGCGGACCCTCGAATGGTAACTGGAACGGAGCAATGTTATGTACAGAGACTGAAAGAGGAATGTCAGTTCGAAATTCGCGACGCGGGGGCTGTCTCCGCCATAGGTGCGTCGGTCAGAGTTTTAAATAGATTGTTCACGGGAATGTAGCTGTTACCCAGCAATAACGCTAAACACCGGGAAAATTTGACCCGTATACCGCACGAGCTCTGGGGCAGACGACGAAACGGCAGAGCCGAAACAGCGACGTGTGTAACTCTAGTGCGCGGGAGCCGTGTTATCGTTATTGTCCCGGGACGGCCGTGTTTCCGCCTGCCACTAAATACTAACGGCTCTGCGAAAAACACGTGGCCCGCCCGCCCAGTGACCTTTGCGCGTGGCCCTAGCGGAACCGTAACCATTAATTAGCTGCAACAATACGCGCCGTCCCACAATGGACTACCGGGCCATTGTAGCGCTTTTTCGTTTCTGCTGCTTTGTGCGTCGTGACAGCGCCAGGCTCTATAGGTGATTCCTCAGGCAGTTGTGTCGGGCGGGCAGTCGGGGCGCCAGGCGAACACAGCCTTCACTTTGACGCGCGCTGCTACAAAGGATTCTAACGTGCATCCTCCGAGAATAGGGTCGAACGCGCTGGGGCGCAATACGGCGGCGGAACACCTTTGACCTGTTGTGCTCTTTGGCAATGATGGCGTCTGAAGTATTTCAAACAGCTAGATACGGGTAACAACAGTCGAGCAATTAATAGAGAAATATTCCGCGCAGAAAGCTGCAATTCCTAGAATTTCGTAACAAACAGCCACACAAAAAGAAGGCAAGAGTTTCACTCGAATTCCTCGCTAGTTTTCTTTTACACGCCAGGTTTCATATACTCCGTGAGGCATCTAACACAAAACACACCAAACACACTGGGGAAAAAACCGCAGCAACCAGAGGACATTGTGGGATGCCAATGTAACTTTGTACACGTACGCACCATCTTCCGGTATTTAAATTATCAGAGTTGCAGTTCTCTGTTATAGGTAGAACGGCTAGCAGAGTGGTTCTACGTGGTTATTGTTACCAGGCCTGGTAGGGTATATAATGAGGCGTGAACACCGTCAGATATTGACTGATGACGCTGAAGGACATGCAGCAGCCACATACTCGTGTGAGAGAGCGTCATCAGCAATATCCAGACATCCATTCGGATGTGACAGTGGCCCGATTTTGGACTACATGGGAATGTGAGGTTTGGAATACTAGTCTTCAAGGTTCAGGTCGACCACGTGTAACCACCACAATGGAGCACGATTATTAAGGCAGTTTTACAAATGTGCGTTGATGAGTACTACGGGACCGCCTATAAAAAATTTCCTTGATAATGATCGTAAGGAATGCGTCGGGTAATTTGAGTCACTCGCCGCACACCACTGAAGCTCTTTTCATGTGGGACGTGAAAGAACACTTGAACGTGCAGTTGGACTGCTTTGGTGACGTCACAATTTGAGATTTCACGTTGTGTAACATTCCCGAACGTGAAAGATAGAACCAGACAAGATAGATTTTTTACAGCTTGGAAAGGAGCGAGGCCAATGAGTTGGAAGATTGGGTTTAGGTCAGAAGCGGAACTTCGGAGACGCCGTAAGGGACTACGTGGTCTGCAATTGAAGCTCGTATTTGGTGGTTTTTATATTACGACTTAAGCGCTGTTAACATATGCTGTTTTAGAGCAATGATACATTAAGAGGTCTCGAAAACACATCGCTTTTGGTAAGCTTTGTTAAAATAAAGTGACGGGAACCGATGTTTTAGTGGTTAAAGGCTTGTCTTGTTACAACCTGTGTGCCGTGGAAGCGTGTCGTTCTAAGGCACCGGCGGGCACAAATTTTATCAGAAGTTTGTCGCTTTTGGTACGATTCCCCATGATTAAAAGTCAACGAGGAAGCCCACCGTTGGTTAAAGCTTTGAGGATATCGTATTGCCAGAGACGTAGACGTAAATTACACCTGGCAGTTACAGATCAGTGGACAGACACGTGGTTTATGAACTGAAAAATTGACAGTTAGAATGGTGCCTCATGCAAATGTTCTTTCTAATTCACTTTAATTTTTCTTAAAGTATTCTGGTACTGTCTCATCAGTTTAATAGAAGTATATTGAACGATATGCGACCACATGTATAAATAAGAGCGTTCTCCTGTAAGGAGTGAGTCGGATCGATTTTCTAAATGTGCCATGAAACATGGACCATTGAATTGCAATATCGCTGCGTATGTCACTTGCTGATTTTGTCGCAGTTCTGTACATTTCTTTAAATTTAATGAGGAACGGAACAACTTTCAAAGAAGTGGAAGCATGAGACAGACCAAAAGATTACAGACGGGTAACATGGCTAGCGCGTGGACGCAAAGAGAGAGAATAATGTTAACATCAACAATAGTACCACTATAAACATTGCTTTCCTTATTTTAAAAGCAAAATGCCTTAGTCCGGATTTAATGGCTTTAAAGGAATCACAAAGCAACCTTTCTAAATACACCTAACGTAATATGTGATCTGAGGCTTTCCCGGCGAATGTGCTGTATCCAAGGTTCTCGGGTGTCCAGCCGGATCCGATCGTCGAAGTTCCACGATATTTCGGCGAATAACTGTTCCGCCATCATCAGCACAACCTGATGATGGCAGAACGGTTATTCGCCGAAATATCGTGGAACTTCGACGATCGGATCCGGCTGGACACCCGAGAACCTTGGATACACCTAACGTTTTTTTTAATAGAGATGGGGCCC
The DNA here is from genome assembly GCF_023898315.1 of Schistocerca nitens. Classification (NCBI taxonomy): domain Eukaryota; kingdom Metazoa; phylum Arthropoda; class Insecta; order Orthoptera; family Acrididae; genus Schistocerca; species Schistocerca nitens. The sequence goes on along the minus strand of NC_064621.1, from coordinate 535,248,983 downwards.
CTCCACGCCCGCACCAACGTGGTGACCAAACCAAAAGTTCTACTGTCACCTCCGTAAACATGTTAGTTATCTAGTAAGTGGATCACAGGATGCTGGGCTGTGATGTTGTCCGTGCGTCTGGGTAAGCCTACGCATTAACACGGTCCATCAGGTGATAGATAGTGGACGAAACGCGAGTGAGGGTAGCGATTTGAAGAGCAGAGGGAAAAAAGTGCCATGGCTCGTGCCGTGGGAAAAAAACCTCTGCGACAGTGGGATGGGTAGTAAGAGCAGTAGTGGCTTACTAGCTGCGATAGCTCATGCAAGGTTGGATTTGTTAGTATAGGTATCATGCATCATTACCGTGACAACCGATGGCGATGTGTCCCAGTTGCTGCAGCTGCTACATTCCTGGAACAATCAAGATCGTTATACAGTAGTGGGAGAGCGGCCATAGATCATCTCACTGTGTGGGGGATGTGTGGAGCTTGTTTGCATGCAGTTACGGTACGGCTTCCCTGTGTGGTGCCAGTTATTCGGCAGTGTATTTCAGCTGGATATCCAGTAAATGCGTCTGATTAACAGGGGTTCGCCTGTGCCGTTATGTTTGCGTATACTTGGCCATAGATGTTATGTCCTTGCAAGTATGTCTTTTGGTCTTTTATGTTTCCATCTATGGTTGTGGTCGTAGTTCCCCAGATTCAGAATAAACTGGTTCTGCGAATGTCTGGAGTTTCTGTATAGTCTTGTGGTGAGTTTGTGGATTACCTCCGTGAGAGTCTCAAGTCGGTATTCCCGGTGAAGGTCCGCGATGCGTGTGTATCGTGGAGCATTGCTTATGATTTTGAGTACTTTGTTTTGTATGAGCTGCAGACGGCGCAGGCGTGTAGGCGCAGCGTATCCCCAGACGGGAGCTGCGTACGTCATCAGGGGTCGAATAAGTGTCATGTACATGGACCTCGACACCCTTCTGTTCAGTGTGCTACGCCTGTTGAGCATAGGATAGAGCTGTTTGAGCCTCGCGCTAGCTCGGTTGGTCATGTGTTGTATGTGGTCCCCCCAGAGTAATTTCCGGTCCAGCCAGACACCGAGGTATTTGACTTTCTCGCGGAAACGTATTGGACGTGCATGTAGAGTTATTGGTCTGCAGTAGCGGTGTTTGCGCAGTTGCTTCGGTCTTTTAGTGAACAGAACGGCTTCGCACTTGTCGACGTTTACTCTAACACGCCATTTCTCCAACCAAGGCTCGGCCACTCTGAGTGCAGTCTGCAGGCGTGACGTAATGTTTGATGGTTTCCAATCTTGCGCAACGATGGCTGTGTCATCCGCGTAGATTGCCATCATTGTGTTGTGTGTGGTTGGGAGATCGTTTATGTAGAGGTTACACAGTAGGGGCCCTAGGATGCTTCCCTGGGGTACTCCCGCGTGTATACCGTGTCGTGTTGATTGTTTTCCCTGCACGTCAGTGTTGAAACTCCTGTCTGTGAGGTATGAGTGTATTAGACGCAGCAGCCCGTCGGGGAATCCCGCGTCGCTGAGTTTGCGGATGAGGCCGTTGTGTCATAGACGGTCGAAAGCCTTTTCGATGTCCAGGAACACTGCCCCTGTAGCTTTGTTTATGTTGAAGCCATGTGTTATATGTTCAACGACCCGTAGGAGTTGTTGTGTTGTGGAGTGGTGATTCCTGAAGCCGAATTGCTCCGGTCTCAGGATGTCATTTGTTATGCAGTGCCTAGTGATGCGTTTGAGAATCACCTTCTCAACAACCTTACTGAGCGAGCTCAGAAGGCTGATGGGTCGGTAATTTTGTGGGAGGCTGTGGTCTTTCCCCGGCTTCCTGAACATCAGGACCTTGGCCGTCTTCCAAAAGGCGGGGAAGTGTTGGTGTTTTAGTATGGCATTCGTTATGTGTGTTAGGTACTCAGTTGCTTTATCCGTGAACTCCTGGAGGACACGGTTTTGAATGCCATCATGACCAGGGGCTTTCCTAGCAGCGGAATGCATTATAGCCCAGGAGACTTCGGCTGTGCTAGCATGTCGAATGTCGTCGAGCGATGGTTGGGCTAGAATGCGTGTAACCTCTTGGTCAGTAGCAAGTGTGAACGCTGGATCTGATGGTACCAGGTTCGGTGTGAATGACGCTGCGAGTGTTCGGGCCATTAGTTCTGCTTTCTCTTCCGCTGAGTATGCAGGTCCGTCAGACCCTTCAAGCGTTGGGGTGTATATTTTCTCCCTGGTGAAGCGTCGGGCTAGTTGCCACACGCCAGGTCGTGTGGTGTCCAGCCCTTCGAGTTTTTGGTTCCACTGTTGTGTTCTGTGTGTTTGTATTTTATCGTGTATGATGCCCTGTAGTCTGTTAATGTGCCGTTTGAAGTACGGACGCCTGGTGCGCTGCCATTGTCTCCTGAGGCGATTCCTCATTGAGATTAGGCCCAGGATTTCCTGGGCGGGGCCGCACTGCGTTGTTGTGAGGTGCGATCAGGTATGGTGCCTGCCATAGCGTCCTGGACGGCGTTGGTGAGGGTTTCTACTGCCTCGTCAATTTGTGCTGTTTCGTTAATTTCGTGTATAGGTGGGATGTGGCTATCAAGCGTTTGCTTGAACAATGTCCAATTTGCACGCCCGTAGTCCAACATCTTGCGTTGTTCCATGTGCTGCAGTGTTTCCTCAATGTATAGTATTACAGGTTGGTGGTTTGAGGGCAGATCGTTTTCAACGGCAACGTTGAGTGTCGTTGTAATGCCCTTGATGAGGGCCATGTCTATCACGTCTGGCCTGTGTCCCCTCTGATAGGGAATGTGCGTCGGTTCAGTCGGCGCTAGTATAATGTAGTTTCTGCCTAGTGAATGTTCGTACAGTTTTTTGCCGTTGGGATTTCGTATGCGTGAATTCCATTCTGGGAAAAAGTGTTGCGGACAGGAATGCTTTCCCCTGGTTAATAAATCGTATATCGACTGCAAGTAACGGCTCCTACAGCCTCCCAATAAGGCCAGATCTCCCCTCTGGTAAAGGGTATGGCGTGTCGTCCAACGGACGCCAACCTGCGTTTATTACGAACTCGCGTGCGTTACGTCCGTGCAGTGGCCTCCCGTTTTATCTCGCCGCATTAGGCAGATTGTGTTCCTGGATTTCGGCTCGCGTGACTCCGGCCCGAAAACTCGAAACCGAAACTTGCGACGAGCCTCGCGTGGCCACGCGTCTAGAGGATCGACCAGAAACGCACAGTCGTTACCGGGTATCGCGTATCCGTCGTTATCGCAGTGCTATCGGACCCGCGTCGTTTATGACTCACCGAGCGAGGCGGCGCACGGTAAGGCACTGGACTCCAATTCGTGAAAACGGCGGTTCAAATCCCCGTCCGGCTATTCAGATTTACGTTTTCCGTGATTCTCCTGGAAGCTAACATGCGTCAGTAACGATCTGAGCTCCGAAATGAAAAACTACAAGCGCTACCCACTCGTCACCATAATAATCAGCTTAGCATGTTATACAAGATTAATAATTTGGCCACTGCTCGCAACATAAATACCATCGCATTGAAAACCTACCTTAGAGTATTACTGATTATATTTGTAAAATATGGATTGCCTAATCATGGGAAAAGTTGTTGGATGTCGGGTTCTTACACTACTGGCCATTAAAAATTCTACACCACGAAGATGACGTGCTACAGACGCAAAATTGAACCGACAGGAAGAACATGCTGTGATATGCAAATGATCACCTTTTCAGATCATTCACACAAGGTTGGCGCCGGTGGCGAAACCTACAACCTACGAGGAAAGTTTCCAACCGATTTCTCATACACAAACAGCAGTTGACCGGCGTTGCATAGTGAAACCTTGTTATGATGCCTCGTGTAAGGAGGAGAAATGCGTACCATCACGTTTCCGACTTTGATAAAAGTCGAATTGTAGCCTATCGCGATTGCGGTTTATCGTATCGCGACATTACTGCTCGCGTTGGTCGAGATCCAATGACTGTTAGCAGAATATGGAATCGGTGGGTTCAGGAGGATAATACGGAACACCGTGCTGGATCCCAACGGCCTCGTATCACTAGCAGTCGAGATGACGGGCATCTTATCCGCGGATCGTGCAGCCACGTCTCGATCCCTGAGTCAACAGATGGGGACGTTTGCAAGACAACAACCAACTGCACGAACAGTTCGACGACGTTTGCAGAAGCATGAACTATCAGCTCGGAGACCATGGCTGCGGTTACCCTTGACGCTGCATCACAGACAGGAGCGCCTGCGATGGTGTACTCAACGACGAACCTGGGTGCAAAACGTCTTTTTTTCGGATGAATCCAGGTTCTGTTTACAGCATCATGATGGTCGCATCCATGTTTGGCGACATCGCGATGAACGCACATTGAAAGCGTGTATTCGTCATCGCCATACTGGCGTATCACCGGGCGTCATGGTATGGGGTGCCATTGGTTACACGTCTCGGTCACCTCTTGTTCGCATTGACGGCAGTTTGAGCAGTGGACGTTACATTTCAGATGTGTTACGACCCGTGGCTCTACGCTTCATTCGATCACTGCGAAACCCTACATGTCAGCAGGATAATGCACGACCGCATGTTGCAGGTCCTGTACGGGCCTTTCTGGATACAGAAAATGTTCGACAGCTGCCCTGGCCAGCATATTCTCCAGATCTCTTACCAATTGAAAACGTCTGGTCAATGGTGGCCGAGCACCTGGCTCGTCACAATACGCCAGTCACTACTCGTCATGAACTGCGGTATCGTGTTGAAACTGCATGGGCAGCTGTACCTGTACACGCCATCCAAGCTCTGTTTGACTCAATGCCCAGGCGTATCAAGGCCGCTATTACGGCCAGAGGTGGTTGATCTGTGTACTATGCACCCAAATTGCGTGAAAATGTAATCACATGTCAGTTCTAGTATAATATATTTGTCCAATGAATACCCGTTTATCTTCTGCATTTCTTCTTGGTGGAGCAATTTTAATGGCCAGTAGTGTAATTGGAAGTAGATACCACAGTACCAAATATTTATTCAGATGCATAATTAATATGGAATCTTATTGCAATATCATAGTCGAAAAACACTGGAAATTAACGTGAAGTACTGAAGTTAATGGTGTGGGATGATCGACATCGTTAGGAAGACTGAAAGAAGAAAAATATCCGAGTTCCTCGTCTGTACAACTCGCATTTTCATATTAACAATTGAAATTAGCCAGTGAACTTTGCATCCAAGATGCACAAACAACCAGATTAATACGAGCTGCTCAGAGTACGAACACAGACAAATGAAACGTAACACCTGATGCTACTAGCAAAGGCGACACATACACATCCAGATTGCACAGTCAGCACGGGACGATAGCCAGGAAGTGAATGATAAGAATTCAAAGTTCTCTGTTCGAGGGGCGACAGCACGCTTGTAACCAATGTGAAGAATGAAGAAATACCCCCAAGCTTGAAAATACACTCCTGGAAATGGAAAAAAGAACACATTGACACCGGTGTGTCAGACCAACCATACTTGCTCCGGACACTGCGAGAGGGCTGTACAAGCAATGATCACACGCACGGCACAGCGGACACACCAGGAACCGCGGTGTTGGCCGTCGAATGGCGCTAGCTGCGCAGCATTTGTGCACCGCCGCCGTCAGTGTCAGCCAGTTTGCCGTGGCATACGGAGCTCCATCGCAGTCTTTAACACTGGTAGCATGCCGCGACAGCGTGGACGTGAACCGTATGTGCAGTTGACGGACTTTGAGCGAGGACGTGTAGTGGGCATGCAGGAGGCCGGGTGGACGTACCGCCGAATTGCTCAACACGTGGGGCGTGAGGTCTCCACAGTACATCGATGTTGTCGCCAGTGGTCGGCGGAAGGTGCACGTGCCCGTCGACCTGGGACCGGACCGCAGCGACGCACGGATGCACGCCAAGACCGTAGGATCCTACGCAGTGCCGTAGGGGACCGCACCGCCACTTCCCAGCAAATTAGGGACACTGTTGCTCCTGGGGTATCGGCGAGGACCATTCGCAACCGTCTCCATGAAGCTGGGCTACGGTCCCGCACACCGTTAGGCCGTCTTCCGCTCACGCCCCAACATCGTGCAGCCCGCCTCCAGTGGTGTCGCGACAGGCGTGAATGGAGGGACGAATGGAGACGTGTCGTCTTCAGCGATGAGAGTCGCTTCTGCCTTGGTGCCAATGATGGTCGTATGCGTGTTTGGCGCCGTGCAGGTGAGCGCCACAATCAGGACTGCATACGACCGAGGCACACAGGGCCAACACCCGGCATCATGGTGTGGGGAGCGATCTCCTACACTGGCCGTACACCACTGGTGATCGTCGAGGGGACACTGAATAGTGCACGGTACATCCAAACCGTCATCGAACCCATCGTTCTACCATTCCTAGACCGGCAAGGGAACTTGCTGTTCCAACAGGACAATGCACGTCCGCATGTATCCCGTGCCACCCAACGTGCTCTAGAAGGTGTAAGTCAACTACCCTGGCCAGCAAGATCTCCGGATCTGTCCCCCATTGAGCATGTTTGGGACTGGATGAAGCGTCGTCTCACGCGGTCTGCACGTCCAGCACGTACGCTGGTCCAACTGAGGCGCCAGGTGGAAATGGCATGGCAAGCCGTTCCACAGGACTACATCCAGCATCTCTACGATCGTCTCCATGGGAGAATAGCAGCCTGCATTGCTGCGAAAGGTGGATATACACTGTACTAGTGCCGACATTGTGCATGCTCTGTTGCCTGTGTCTATGTGCCTGTGGTTCTGTCAGTGTGATCATGTGATGTATCTGACCCCAGGAATGTGTCAATAAAGTTTCCCCTTCCTGGGACAATGAATTCACGGTGTTCTTATTTCAATTTCCAGGAGTGTAGATGGGAACGCTGCAAAGGTTTCCCGGATATGGCGTACAAATACACTAGTATAATTTACCACGTTGGTAGCAAGTTTGGACGGTCATATGCTACTGGCTGGCATAGCACACTCAGTGACTGGTATGGGAGGCAATACACAGGACAAGACGAACTAAAGTATCCTTCGTATAGTACTGAATTTATCTCGTCTCACGGGGACATACCTGTGGGCTTATTGTTGACACACACGCAGGCTAGGTATCGAGCGGGCACTTGCGGGTTATGCCCGTTTTACACGAGCGACATTCTGGTCAAAATCGAACCACAATGCGAGTGTCTCTGTAACGTCAATGATCTACAGATTGTGCCGAGCGTGGAGTTCTAAATTTGAGAGCATGCTGTACGCTGCGAATGCGCAGAGAGAAGGGACGATGGCGGCGTCTGCTAACACTGGCAGTTATGACCTATTCTGGCCGAGTTCACTCCTGTTATAGAAAAGGATTTTGTGGTTTGATGTCCTTTTAATCTTTATTGTTTTCATTGCAAACTGAAAAGTTACACAACGTCCCGGTATTTTTTCCTACTACTGCTCTCCTATAAGAGAGAGCAAAAAGTATTTACTTTTTACATAGGAAGAACCTACACTGTATATAAATAATGACGTAAACAGATGAACGTGTTTTAATGAAAATAATTTTAACAGTGAAAAACTCAGAATTACTGAACGAGAAAAATGATTTTCGTTGTTATTTCGCACCTATCAAGAAAATAAGATACAAAGGATAGAGGAAAAAGGCGCTATTTATCGCATTATGCATACCGTCTGATGACTCTGCAAGCATACGAGGTGCGGCTAGAAAAAAACCGGACTGATGCTGGAAAAAACATTTATTTACAATTATTTACAATTTCATGTTATCTCCTTCAATGTACTCTCCTCCTCGGTCTCTACACCGCTCCATACGAATTTTCCACTGTTCATAGCAATGCTGCAGATCATTTTCGGTAAGTCCATACATTACTTCCGTCGCTTTTTCTTTTACTGCTTCAACAGTCTCAAATCTAGTTCCTTTTAAAGCTGACTTGACTTTAGGGAAAAGAAAAAAGTCACAGGGGGCCAAATCAGGTGAGTAGGGTGGATGATCTAAGATGGGAATGTTGTGTTTTGCCAAAAACGTCTTCACTGACAACGCACTGTGAGCTGGGGCATTGTCTTGGTGAAGGATCCATGACTTTTTTCTCCACAAATCGTTCCGTTGTCCCCGTACTCGCTCACGTAGGGTAGCCAGGACGCTAATGTAGTAATGTTGATTCACTGTTTGTCCCTCTGGTACCCAATCAATGTGCACAATCCCTTTGATGTCAAAAAAAAAACAATCATCATTGCCTTGAATTTCGATTTTGACATTCGTGCTTTTTTTTGTCGTGGAGAACCAGGAGTTTTCCAATGCATCGATTGGCGTTTAGTTTCGGGATCGTAAGTAAAAAACCACGATTCATCGCAAGTAATGACATTTTGTAAGAAGGTGGGATCACTTTCAATGTTTTCCAGGATGTCAGAACAAATCATTCTTCGGCGTTCCTTCTGTTCAATTGTGAGACACTTTGGAACCATTTTTGAACACACTTTGTTCATGTTGAAACTTTCATGAAGAATCTGCCTAACACTTTCCTTGTCAACTCCTGTTAACTCAGACACTGCTCTGATTGTTAAACGGCGATCTTGTCGAACAAGTTTACCGATTTTTTCAATGTTTTCATCAGTTTTTGCTGACAATGGTCTGCCAGTGCGAGTGTCATCACTGGTGTCTTCGCGGCCATCTTTAAATCGTTTAAACCACTCAAACACTTGTGTTCGCGATAAACAATCATCGCCGTACACTTGTTGTAACATTACAAACGTTTCACTTGCAGATTTTCCTAGTTTGAAACAAAATTTGATGTTAACACCCTGTTCTTTCTGTACACTCAACATTTTCCGACGCACAGACAAAACGTCGACTACTTAAAACAGACGCCACGGGCAGACTGAGTGCAGGAGGCAGATGAAACTCGAGCAGTAGGCGGAGCGAGAGTCACGTGACAGGCCACGCGACTTTCAGCCTTATTGCATTCGTTTTATTGTTTCACCAGTACTAGTCCGGTTTTTTTCTAGCCCCACCTCGTATGTTTCCTACAGCAAACAAATGTGTGTGTTCTGAAATGTTTGGATGAAACTTTCCCTACTCCTTCAGTTCTCAGGAGAGTAAACAGTTTACCACATTGAGCTCAGTGATACAAATTTACGTTTGCAACGATAAGAATGTGGTGGAAATGTATTCAGTGACAAATCTAAAGTGCTCGATTATTCAAATTTATGTGTGCAACGATAAGAATATGGCGAAAACTACGAACATTATCTGTTGGACGAAAACTATGAAAACAAATACTCCAAACCGACATTTCACGTTAGTCACATCCCAATGCAAATCTGTAACGTAGCCATCTGTGTGGCGTGCTTATAATTATATATTATTTATATTTTGGGACAACTAATAAATAAAAAACGCACCACATGTTCTAATGAAAGCATGAAATCCGTCTGACAATGAATAGTAATGATACGAAACCGGTAACGGTATCTTTAGAATAAAGGAACTTAAAATAAATTTGTGGCTGGTTGCTGTCTCAATACCATCAACATTTGTCTCCAATCATGCCATCATATGACAAAATTGCAATAGTAATAGTAACTGCACAAATAGAATATTACATTTATAAAGTTACCTTCGTTACTTGTTGCAAGGTAGATCAATCTAGAACGACTGTTTTGTATTGGGTCTTAGGGATATTGGTGGGGTAAACGACGTGTTCAGAATCACGAGGAATCCTTGCCATTTTAGAAGGAAGATCACTGTCTTCTTAAGTTGACATATGAATCAATAAGATATTGTGATATATTTATACAATCCGGTTCCTAATCAAAGAATTTAGAAATGACGATTCTTTGATGGAGTGGAACAAAAAGAATTTTGGTCTAATGAAAAGGAGAGTTTTTGCTGTCGCTTTCAGATAAGTATATTGAGGTCGAGGAGAAGTTTGAGGGACTGTATAAGTTTTACAGGTGGTACCTCAGACGGTGTATGGAAACATCTGCTTTTGTCTCCACTTAACCATGATATCCGTGCGTAAGCTGGCGAAATGCGACGAACATTACAAATATTCGTGTTTAATATAAGTTTGCTTTTAAACTTCAGCATGGATACTGTATCTGCATGAATTCTTGGTACCACTGAATGTGAAATGCATTAGCATCAAATGTAGAAGTAGTGTTCCAGATATATAAAGGATGTAACTAAGCTATAATTGTAACTGACTTCTCAATTTTCTTTTGTTACAGGTAAGTTGGGCTGAATGATGGCGGTCTTTCCTGTGCTGATATCCGTGAGTAAACATAGAATGTACTTGGAGACAATTGTGAGAGACAGAAATATACAAATTTTAAGTTTCTGCAACGCGTTTTGAGGTACCATCAGCTCGACTCCTGACATCTAAGGTGGACTAAAACGCTATATTCCTCTAAGATTAAACCACTTTCTGCTCTGACATAAACTCGTTCATCAGTTTCCTCTATTCTGATGAATTCAATTAATATATTTCATCTTTTCTTAACTAGTGTCTTCGAACTTCATGAGAAACAGCCTTGTCCGTCTGAAACGACATGTACTGTTGCTGCTCTCTTAGGAAGAAAGTTTGCAAAATATTACACTATCTGTATGTACCGTTCACAGTTCATTGAATCATGAAAAAAATGTGATAAAGATTCTCCTACGTGACATTGCAAACAAAACAACCACTTTTTTGAAAACAGAAGGCTTCGTGCACCCATGGCGACTTCACAGAGCCAAAACGCGTGAATTCTGTGCATTTGCGCAGATATAACCATGCCTTTTCGGAACAGACCAAATCATCGAGCTCTTCTAAATCTGGCGTTAGAGATGATCGAGAGCGTAGACAGAAAGTTGCACGCTTTCTATTATTTTCAGGTACGAACTCAAGAATAGCAACAGTTCTCTTCGAATGCATTTTAAAGACTTGCTCAGCGGCGTGTGGACACCTCCATTGGAGAGACGAGACTGACTACATAGGCGCCGCAGAGACTTTGTGGGACTCAAATAACATGTGGCTTGCACTTCGATGAACTTTCACCTACATCTACATCATACTCCGCAAGCCACCTAACGGCGTGTGGCGGTGGATACTTCTGTCACCACTAACTAAACCCCCCCTATCCTGTTCCACTCGCGAACGGCGCGTGAGAAGAACTATTGTCGATAAGGCTCTGTATTGCCTCTAATTTCTCTAAGTTCATCTTTGTGATCATTTCGCGAGATATCTGTTGCGGGAAGTAATTTGTTGTCCAACAATTGCCGGAAAACGCTGTCTCAAAATTTCAGTAGTACACCTCTCCGCGATGCACAGCGGCTCTCTTGTAACATCTGTCAGTGTTTGAGCATCTCTGTAATGCTCTCCCACCGTTTAACCGATCACGTGACGAAACGCGCTGCTCTTACTTGGATCTTCCCTTTCTATCCTACCAGTCATATCTGGTAAAGATCGCATATTGACGAACAATAATCAAGAAATGATCGAACAAGCGGCTTACAGACCACTTCCTTCGTGGATGAGTTACATTCACATAACATTCTTCCTTCGATTCTGTCTGGCTTCTACTTCTTCTACTATATGTTTTTGTGGCTATTCCAGTAAAGGTTGCTCTGGATAGCTACTCTTAGATGTTTTACGGTATATACTGTTTTCAGCAGTATCCCGCCAATAGCGTGATAGTACAGTCGTGGATTTCTTTTCCTATGTATGCACAGTATGTTACATATATGTACATTCAGGGTCAACTGCCAGGACCTGCACCATTAATCAGTCCTCCGCAAGTTATTCTGCAAAACCACAGTAGTAGGGCAAACTACGTGTCATCCCAGAGAACCGATTCGAGGCGATAACATATTAGACCTTCTGGTGTCAAACAGACCCGAACTATTTGAAACAGTTAACGCAGAACAGGGAATAAGCGATCATAAAGCGGTTACAGCATCGATGATTTCAGCCGTAAATAGAAATATTAAAAAAGGTAGGAAGATTTTTCTGTTTAGCAAAAGTGACAAAAAGCAGATTTCAGAGCACTTGACGGCTCAACACAAAAGTTTTATCTCAAGTACAAATAGTGTTGAGGATCAGTGGACAAAGTTCGAAACCATCGTACAATATGCATAGAAGAGTATGTGCCAAGCAAGATAGTAAGGGATGGAAAAGAGCCACCATGGTACAACAACCGAGTTAGAAAACTGCTACGGAAGCAAAGGGAACTTCACAGCAAACATAAACATAGCCAAAGCCTTGCAGACAAACAAAAATTACACGAAGCGCAATGTAGTGCAAGGAGGGCTATGCAGAGGCGTTCAACGAACTCTAAAGTAAAGTACTATGTACTGACTTGGCAGAAAGTCCTAAGAAATTTTGGTCTTATGTCAAAGTGGTAGGTGGATCAAAACAAAATATCCAGACACTGTGTGACCAAAATGGTACTGAAACAGAGGATGACAGACTAAAGGCCGAAATACTAAATGTCTTTTTCTAAAGCTGTTTCACAGAGGAAGACTGCACTGTAGTTCCTTCTCTAGGTCGTCGCACAGAGGACAAAATGGTAGATATCGAAATAGACGACAGAGGGATAGAGAAACATTTAAAATCGCTCAAAAGAAGAAAGGCCGCTGGACCTGATGGGATACAAGTTCGATTTTACACAGAGTATGCGAAGGAACTTGCCCCCCTTCTTGCAGCGGTGTACCGTAGGTCTCTAGAAGAGCGTAGCGTTCCAAAAGATTGGAAAAGGGCACAGGTCATCCCTGTTTTCAAGAAGGGACGTCGAACAGATGTGCAGAACTATAGACCTATATCTCTAACGTCGAATTTTGGAACACGTATTATGTTCGAGTATAATGACTTTTCTGGAGACTAGAAATCTACTCTGTAGAAATCAGCATGGGTTTCGAAAAAGACTATCGTGTGAAACCCAGCTCGCGCTATCCGTCCACTAGACTCAGAGGGCCATAGACACGGGTTCCCAAGTAGATGCCATGTTTCTTGACTTCCGCAAGGCGTTTGATACAGTTCCCTAAAGCCGTTTAATGAACAAAGTAAGAGCATATGGACTGTCAGACCAATTGTGTGATTTGATTGAAGAGTTCCTAGATAACAGAACTCAGCATGTCATTCTCAGTGGAGAGAAGTCTTCCGAAGTAAGAGTGATTTCTGGTGTGCCGCAGGGGAGTGTCGTAGGACCGCTATTCACAATATATATAAATGACCTTGTGGATAACATTCGAAGTTCACTGAGGCTTTTTGCGGATGATGCTGTAGTATATCGAGAGGTTGTAACAATGGAAAAATGTACTGAAATGCAGGAGGATCTGCAACGAATTGACGCATGGTGTAGGGAATGGCAATTGAATCTCAATGTTGACAAGTGTAATGTGCTGCGAATACATAGAAATAAAGATCCTTTATCAATTAGCTACAATATAGCAGGTCAGCAACTGGAAGCAGTTAATTCCATAAATTGTCTGGGAGTAGGCATTAGGAGTGATCTAAAATTGAATGACCATATAAAATTAATCGCCGGTAAAGCAGATGCCAGACTGAGATTCATTGGAAGAATCCAACGGAAATGCAGTCCGAAAACAAAGGAAGTAGGTTACAGTAAACTTGTTCGCCCATTGCTTGAATACTGCTCAGCAGTGTGGGATCCATACCAGAATAGGGTTGACAGAAGAGATAGATAAGATCCAATGGAGAAGAGCGCGCTTCGTTACAGAATCATTTAGTAATCTCGAAAGCGTTACGGAGATGATAGACAGACTCCAGTGGAAGACTGTGCAAGAGAGATGCTCAGTAGCTCGGTACGGGCTTTTGTTGAAGTTTCGATAACAAACCTTCACAGAGGAGTCAAGCAGCATATTGCTCCCTCCTACGTATATCTCGCGAAGAGAGCATGAGGATAATATCAGAGAGATTAGAGCCCACATAGAGGCATACCGACAACCTTTCTTTCCACAAACAATACGAGACTGGAATAGAAGGGAGAACCGATAGAAGTACTCAAGGTACCCTCCGCCACACATTGTCAGGTGTTTTGCGGAGTATGGATGTAGATCCCACTCTCCATTGTTGCCAAATGTATTCAAGATGGCGGATTCTATATGGCGGCGATAGATATGGCAACGTCACAATGACGTCATGGTGGGAAGTTCAAATTTTTGTGGGAAGACAGGTCAATTGGGCTACGTTCACTAGCCTGACCCCCCCCCCCCCCCCACTCCCCCAGAAAATGGCAGGAAGTTTTAATTCCAGCAGGACATTGCAGCACATCACAGCTACCTCCACTAACCTAAGAAAATGGCGGGAAAACAGGTCAATTGGGCTACCTCCACTAACCTAAGTCATCAGACCACCACCTCTTCCTAGGAATTGGTGAGAAAAGGACTCAGTCTGTGCTGGGCTGCTGGATAGGATGGATATGTCTTTATTTTGCATGCAGTGTTTATTTAAACAATTTGCAGCAGTAGCTCCATCCAGTGTGTTCATGATGAGGTCTGGAGTCCAACTGACCTAGTACATAATACCGCCACGAGAGGGCACTTTCTCCCTTCTGTGCTGTATTCCAAGATGGCTGAGGGGAAAGATGTTGGAAAAAGGACTCAGCCTGTGCTGGGCTGCTGGAGAGAGAAAGAAGTGTACTTTATTTATTTTGGAACAATTTATTTAGGGATGGATTTCAAGTAGTTGATTTATTACACTGATACAAAACACTTACCCTGACGTGCTTGGGGTCATGCTACATAGCCTACAGACCCGCAAACTACTCGTAAATCACCGAAACAATGCATATATAATGCTCGGCCAACACGTTCACAATGCTTAAACAGCCGAGAATAATATAGTGAACAAACACTCAGTGCACGTAAAAAACGGTGTTGGACTGTCATCAGAGGCTTCAACGTGCACACATTTCGACGGCCCGCAAGCCTCCACCGGAGAGGCGAGCAGAGGGGCGCGAGCCACTGCTCTCAGGCCACTATTGCGTACAGCCAGCAGGTGAAAGTCGCGTTTATTTTCGGGGTACAGTTATTCTTCGAGTATTACACTGTCACATATCTATGTAAATAAGAGCCAAGTTACCCTCTGGGCCGAGCGCGCGTATTTACCGTTGCTGGCACAATACCTCTCTACCTGCAGTCCAACAAAGACCTAATTACCTAACATCTCACCCTCGCAGACGCAGCTGAAATGTTCTCAGTGCTATACTGACGACACAGGTCTCAATATAGAGATATGTTCCAATGCTTCCCAGAATAGCACTGGGTGTATTGTTCCCAAAGATCCAAATGCGACATGTGCAACACCTCTGTCTCAGCACATGTTTACTGTAACTGATGTCTACCTGCAAGTCCAGCATCAAGCGAGAGATGTCTCCACAGAGGCTCACCTACACAGGCGCATCTAAAAGGTTCTCAGTGTTATACTGATGTCACATGGCTATGTAAATAAGAGCCGCCTTTCAGAAATTGTAAAGTGGCACAAAAATAGTTACCGGTCGATTTTATAGGAGCTTTCGTCATGTCTCAGCTTGTCTGTATGGAAATTCTTGTCCTAACAGAACCTACATACAAAAAAAAAAAAAATAAGGATAACGCCAAATGCGTTCTTCCTGGTGGTACTAACGTGGCATCCCGTCCATCGCGTGTTACCCTTCCTGGAAATCGTTAAGTCCTGCTTTCAACATACATCTCAGAAACGGAAAACATTTTCACCACTATGTAGAGGCTGCTACATCCCAGCACAAGGGATGTCTTATGAATGAATGGAGCATCATGATCGGCTCTTACTGAATTTACCCAGAAAGTTACTGATGCTGCCATTGTGGAAGCACAGTCCGCTTTCTTCTTTCTTTCCGTAGGTGAGACAGTGGCAGAACTATTTTGAACAGATTGCCATATTGCACTGACAGACCATGCGAAAGTGCCATTCAGATCATCAAATACTGAACGACCCTTACTCAGTTACGCTGCTCTGCCACTGAGGATAGAAGTTTGAATATTAGAGCGTGAAACTTATCTCCAACCCGACAATATATCACCGCATACCGTGTCGATGTAGTAAACATATAATTCGTATCCTGCACCATACAGAATCGCCCCTTTTGCAGCATTCATATAGCTATCGACTGCCATACACTCGTAAATATACCGTGAATACAGACAGCACCGTACATACTCCTTGAAGCACTAGATATTTTCCCCGCAGCTGATGGTCACAAGTCATCCACTTCCGACACATGACCAGAGCCCCATCGGCGGACCAGTCACTGTCCGAACAGTTGTACAATGACAGGCTCGTTTCCCCTCGGCACAAAGGCGTTACTATTTCTGGCCCCAACCTGCACGCTTGCTTTCTTTCCACATCTCCAGACTCTGGGATTACGAACACACGTAATTTCACTTGGTTTGCCAGAATATTAAACCATTTACGCAATACTTCACGATACCCAGCACATAGCAATATCGCCTGCATAGCAAAATCACTCGTGCAACATAATTCCAAAGATATAAACTGGAAATTATTTCTCTAGAAAACCGAAACTTTAGCTATATGTAGCGTGCTGTAAACCAGTGAGTAATTAGAAACTTATCCTGTCTGCAAAGACCTTAACGTGAAAATTCGAAACAAATAGATTAAACTGATATTTCCGTTTACTAATATTAATGTCGGTGACGTAACCGATTCCAAATCATCCCTATAATTTACAAAGTCAACTAAGGTGTTTCTCATGTCTAGAGAACTAGCAAATGTGTTTTCCACCCGTCTTTCACCTGCTAGATGCACACACCACAGTCGATGTTCCCTCAACTAAATAAAGGTGCGAAATGTGCAGAAAAGACAACTGGACAATTTACATGGGAGGGAATAATGGTCCAGCGCAAACACACGTCCATATTGAGTCTTCTCAAATTTCCACATGATCACGAAAGCTGTCCAACACATACTACGTATTAGTTCGCTATTCGGCCATCTAGAGGACAACACGGTTAAGTCAGCTACATTCCTGCACCCTCACAGGACTCTACATTCAGTCAGACAGCTCCAACCACTAGCCAGAAACGCGAATCATTCCCGCCACAGGTCACCGGCGCTGCATGCCAAGCACGCATAGGCAGAATCATCCTAGGAAACTGGCCACATATATATTTTATCACTGTACTTACAATTAAATGTGACGGTCATGGTCTCAATTGGACAACATTCAACAGTGATCGAAGTATTGGAAATACACACTGCTGATGGCTGTGGCTCTGGAAATAGAAATACCTTCACCGTTGTTGTGACTTGAAATACTCTTCCCTTTGCTGTCAGTATTCCACATCAAATCCTTACCTTTCTTACAACAGGACATAGTCATTTCCTTTGCACATGTGGGAACACACACACTTACTTTATAAGCCTGATGCTCAAGACAAACCTAATATGCATCCCCTACTACTAAGTATAATACTTGGCCAATAACTGACTGCTGGGGATACGAAATAATACTAACCGAAAATCAGCGATGGGTCGACATGTCTCATAAGAGAAACCTCGTAATGAAATTACGGAATTTAGAAAGTTATTCGGTTAAGGAATGTGGTATCAAACCGCTATTTGCAACTCCCTCATGCCGCCGCTAGATATTTCTGTAGTATTTGTAGCACATTCTGTCTCAATGCCATGTCAGAGGTTCTGCGATATATCCACTGGGTTATAGGTGAAGGTTGATTGAGAAGGATCAAAAACAGTAGATTGTGTGCTGATTGAGGTCATAAGAAATGTACACAGGCTTTTCAGTTCTCTAGTGTTACACTCCCCGGTAGAAATGCTGCCTGGGATTTGGAATCAAGTATTTCCATTCAACCACATAACTGTGTTGGATCCTATGGAGAAGTCCTTTACTGATTACAGCCACTAGTTAATCATATTTCTGGCACTCTCATATTCTGAAATGAGTCACCTTTCTCGAACCTATCTGCTACAGTAAAATTTTAGATAGTCCCTATGCCTCCATTTCTGCAGCTTTCCACATGTGATAGTTCCAATTCAAGTCGGAACTGGGCAGAAGTCGGAGAGAGCTATATCCACCACCTTCTGCAACCTATGTAGAAACAGCCACCCGAGTTAGTGCAACAGGACTGTGTTTTGGCCATGCGGTGGAAATGGAATCTGTTGTCGTAGCTCCACCATGATGTGTAAAGTCACTGCTCCTACAACATGAGGTAGTACAAAAGACAGTATGGGAACTGGGGGAAGGATGAGGATTTTGCTGCTACATTGTGGTTTGTCCCCAAACTACATACAAGTACTGTTGTCCGAAGCAGATCCACGTCCCTCAGGGCCCATTCACTTCTATCAGCGAAACATGCTATCTCCGTTACTCGGTACCATCCAACACAGAAAAATCACGAACTAAAAAAGCTCCACTAACTTCATCCAATAGAGAACTCGATAAGATTTTTACCACATTTCTCTCCTCCCATATATCAAAAACATATACTGTCTGCATGCCAGCAATGAACACATGTGATGATCCTTTTAAATATACAGCTATTGATCCATCGCATGGACCAGTGTAAAGTTGCATCCCTTGTACTGTAGGAGGATGACCGTGTCCTACAAACTATACTACACTACTGGCTATTAAAATTGCTACACCACGAAGATGACGTGCTACAGACGCGAAATTTAACCGACGGGAAGGAGATGCTGTGATATGTAAATGATTAGCTTTTCAGAGCATTCACACAAGGTTGGCGCCGGTGGCGAAACCTACAACGTGCTGACATGAGGAAAGTTTCCAACCGATTTCTCATACACAAACAGCAGTTGACCAGCGTTGCCTGGTGAAACGTTTTTGTGGTGCCTCGTGTAAGGAGGGGTATGCGTACCATCACGTTTCCGACTTTGATAAAGGTCGGATTGTAGCCTATCGCGATTGCGGTTTATCGTATCGTGACATTGCTGCTCGCGTTGGTCGAGATCCAATGACTGTTAGCACAATATGGAATCGGTGGGTCCAGGAGGGTAATACGGAACGCCGTGCTGGATCCCAACGGCCTTGTATCAATAGCAGTCGAGATGACAGGCATCTTATCTACATGGCTGTAACGGATCGTGAAGCAACATCTCGATCCCTGAGTCAACAGATGGGGACGTTTGCAAGACGACAACCATCTGCACGAACAGTTCGATGATGTTTGCAGCAGCATGGATTATTATCTCGGAGACCATGGCTGCGGTTACCCTTGACGCTGCATCACAGACAGGAGCGGCTGCTATGGTGTACTCAACGACGAACCTGGGTGCACGAATGGCAAAACGTCATTTTTTCGGATGAATCCAGCTTCTGTTTACAGCATCATGATGGTCGCATCCGTGTTTGGAGACATCACGGTGAACGCACATTGGAAGCGTGTATTCGTCATCGCCATACTGGCGTGTCACCCGGCATGATGGTATGGGGTGCCATTGGTTACACGTCTCGCTCACCTCTTGTTCGCACTGACGGCACTTTGAACAGAGGACGTTACATTTCAGATGTGTTACGACCCGTGGCTCTACCCTTCATGCGATCCCTGCGAAACACTACATTTCACCAGGATAATGCACGTCCGCATGTTGCAGGTCCTACATGGGCCTTTCTGGATACAGAAAATGTTCGACTGATGCCCTGGCCAGCACATTCTCCAGATCTCTCACCAATTGGAAACGTCTGGTCAATGGTGCCGAGCAACTGGCTCGTCACAATATGCCAGTCATTACTCTTGATGAACTGTGGTATCGTGTTGAAGGTGCAGGGGCAGCTGAACCTGTACACGCCATCCAAGCTCTGTTTGACTCAATGCCTAGGCGTATCATGGCCGTTATTACGGCCAGAGGTGGTTGTTCTGGGTACTGATTTCTCAGGATCTGTGCACCCAAATTGCGTGAAAATGTAATCACATGTCAGTTCTAGTATAATTTATTTGTCCAATGAATAGCCGTTCATCATCTGCATTTCTTCTTGGTGTAGCAATTTTAATGGCCAGTAGTGTGTAAGGCTAAGATACGCACCCTGTAACCATGTACATTGAAACAATTTTTTTCTGCTGTAACACGTTTTGTACACTGCCATACATTTTGTTTTTTCCTCCATGACTTACAGGTCTGTGTCAGGTTCTAAACTGACATTAACACGTTCTGATCCATTGCTTCTCACAGAAATCTAGATGTCGCGCGTTATAAGTCATGTTGTTACTGCTGCTACCGTAACACACCACACACACTGGATGATTTTAAATAAAAGACAGTTACAACATAAGGAAACTGCAAGAGTCTGGTGGCGTTGTGGAGAGTTTTCAGACTGCAGTCCGCAGGTGATGGACGACCTCTACGTTTAAACTCATCTGTCACAGTGACGAAATAGCTCATGGCTCTGCATTCCGTTTCGACTGATTCCTCATATTGCAGTCATGTATGTGATCACTGTTTTGGTGCTAGCCATCCCCAGGTGTTTCCGCTCCACCAAGATTCTTTCTCCACCTGAAACAAGCGATGGCAGTCAATCATTATGTGTTAACCAACAGCATACAAGTGGATGGATGAGATGGAAAAGACATTGTGGATGTACTGTAACAATAAGCATCACAGTTGATAGTGCGAACAATTTTAGCAATTTTACAGCAATTTCAACACTGACAAATGATGCGACAGCATGTTTCTCAGTTTCATTATCATAGGTAAACAGCCCCTTCTCTACTTCGGGAGTGTCATAGCGAATGTAGATATATGACTGTGCAGTACGTCCATTCATTGTTAATTCTCGAACATATATATCATCATAGTATACCAGGCAGCGCTCTACATATTTCTAGTACCTCGAGCATAGGGCTTAATTTACGATCTACCTCTATGCAGATGGGAGTCACAGAGCATTCTTGCAGTCTTACGATAAATTGGAGACTGAAAGACCCCTTCTCACTGTCTTTGACCAACCCGCCCTACAGCACCATTACCAATTTAATCTGCACCCGACCAGAAGTAGACCACTACATTCCGCATCTCGTGAATGAATGGAGCTTACCGTGTCCTTGCCCATCCAAGTGCACAAGATTTCTCCAGATGCGCCCTTGTCCAGGAGGTTAGCTCTCCTTATCGATATATAGCAACAGATTTGAGTGTGTTGTGATGTAATAGTGGATGTTTAAGGAGGACAAGAAACGGGTGATTTTTATGCTTCATGGAGCTCCAGACGGATGGAGTTCAAAGCATTTTACGTAACTCAACTGTGCTATCAATTTTAAAGTACTGTTCTAGTGTCTGGGTTCAGTACCAGGAGGGTATTGGTAAGAGAGAACATAAACACACGCACCCCTAAGGCTACACGGTTCTGCACTTAAAACAGGCTATAATGTTAGATTGCTTGAGTTTCCGACGTGTCAGTCGTGTGGAATGCAGCACTGTTAATATTCCAATGTAACAAATATATTTCCACTGCATGACATACATCCTTCTTGCAGGTTTCTCTACGATAAACTATGGTAACAAACTGTAAAACGAAAAAACTACTTCGTTACAACAGTGTGTCAGTGTGATACATGCACAATACAGCTTTCCAATGTGTAGCATCCACCGATCACGTCCGATCATGGTTTAGAAATTATACTATGCCCACATCAGTTGTATATAAAGTGATCATTAGTAACGGAGAATACCTCTTACAAGGAATCAAATAAATGCATAGCAGCACCATCTGACATGTGAAATTAGTCATGTCCCCACTAACTCTGTAAAGAGCACATCTGTCAAGCAGATGTATACACAGGGATTGCAGTGTCTCACAAACACCTATCGCTAACTTAGTTATGAAACTGAAGTATCGATTTTACACCTAAGATGCGACAGGACAATGGAGTACTTCGCATAAATCTTTGTTTATTTAGAGGAATGTGTCACGTTTCATCACACATGAGATGGAAGTCCTCTGATGACCGACAGGTTTACCATTAACGATCGCAAGTAGACAGTGCTTTAAATCACATACAGAACACGTGGCTTTATACTAGTTGAATGCAGGCTGTGTCGCATGACTGATGCATCCTGACAGAACAATGGAAAAATTGGCGTGCAGCAGCATGTCCCTGTCTCTCTAGAATGCACCATCAGTCAACCATTAAATCGTACCTCGTTACAACTCCATCTCAACTGACCACTCCATCCACTCTCTGTCATCCTTTAACGTAGATGTCAGTAAGTTCAGAAGCAGATGGTTCTCTGTCTTCCTCAAAAGCGTCAAATACAGTAGTCAACTCAAGTGTATCACTGTTACCTCAATAGACATACAGTAGAATGCTGTCTTGACAGAAAAAAGTGACTCGTTCCGGGGTTCCCATTGCTTAAATGTCGAAATTTTCTCGGATTCCTCTTGCTGTGGCATACTTGTTCCCATGTGCAAATCGTTCTGCGCCAACCAGAAGACACAAAAGTACTTCCTCAATATCCCCCACATTTCGGTGTACATTCCCTCAATTTATACGTATTTTTCGCTATTCTATCGATTTTTACACCACTTCTTCCCATGCAGTCATGAAATAACCTCTCGTGTTCCAAAATTGACTGTAAAACTATTACAGCTGCCGACACCTAACGCAAGTGCGCTATTTTTCTGATCGGATGGCATGATATTCTGGCAAATCATTTGAAATTACATATGTTCTTGTAATCCCAGAGTCTAGAGATGGTTTGGGAAGCAAGCATGTAGGTCGGGGCCAGAAACAGTAACGCCTTTGTGTCGAGGGGAAACGAGCCTGTGATTGTACCACAGTTTAGAGAGTGACTATGGTCCACCGAGGCCAACCAGAACCTGGTCATGTGTCGGAAGCAGATGACTTGTGACCATCGGCTGTGGAAAAATATCTAGTGCTGCGAGGAGTATATACAGTGCTGTCTGTCTTCGTGGTATATGTACGAGTGTCTGGCAGTCGATAGCTACATCAATGATGCAAAAGGGGCGATTTTGGATGGCACAGGATACGAATTGTATGTTTACTACATCGTCATGGTATGCAGTGATATATTGTTGGGTTGGAGATCGGTTTCACACTCTAATATTCAAGCATCCATCCTCAGTGGCAGAGCAGTGTAATTGAGTAAGACTCTTTCAGTATATGATGATCTATATGGCACTTTCGCAGGGCTTAACTGTCAGTGCAATATGGCGATCTGTTCAGAATAGTTTTGCCACTGAAACTCTCGTCTGCAGAAAGAAAGAAAGAAAGAAAGAAAGAAAAGGCGGACTGTGCTTCCACACTGGCAGCTTCAGTAGTTTTACTTGTAAATTCAGTAACAGCCAATCATAATGCTCCATTCATTGCATAGTTCGCGCCGCTGCGCTCGTCTGTCTGGCAGAGGCTCACTGGGGCATTGGCATGTGTGCATATTGCAGCCCTCATACGTTTTGGTTGACAATAGTTCGAAAGCGTTTTTTATATGCACTGAGTGTTTATGCAGTACATTATTTTCTGCTGATGAAGCATTGTGAGCGTGTTTGAACGTGTAAATCATGCATTATTTCGGTGATTTATGAGTAGTTTGCAGGTCTGTAGGCTATGTACTGCATGATTTGGACAGTTTAGAATTAGTGAGCGTGTCTGCAGTGCGTATTACATGCGTTATTTTGATAACTTAAGAGTTGTTTTCGTGTCTGCACGTCAGTGCACTGCATTATTTCGATGATTTACGAGTAGTTTGCGTGTCCGTATGCTGTGCACTGCATTATTTCGGCATTTTACCAGTAGTTTGCAGGTCTGTACGCTATGCAGTGTGACCCCAAGTACGTCAGGGCAAGTGTTTTGTATCAGTGTAATAAATGAACTACTTGAAATCCATCCCTAAACATATTGTTCCAAAATAAATAAACTCCTTCCTCTCTCCGGCAGCCCATCACAGGCTGAGTCCTTTTCCCGCCCTCTTTCCCCCCAGACAGCCATCTTGGATTACGTCACAGAAGAGACAACAGTGCCCTCTGGTGGTGCTACTGTGTACTGAGTCAGTTGGACTCCAGACCTCATTGTGAACACACTGGATGGAGCTGCTGCCTCAAATTGTTTAAATAAACACGGCATGACTGAGGTTAGTGGAGGTAGCCCAAGTGACCTATTTTCCCGCCATTTTCTTAGGTTAGTGGAGGTAGCCATGGTGTGTTTGATTGCCCTGCTGGAATTTTAATTTCTCACCATTTTCTGGGGGAGGGGAGGGGGGAGGAGAGGGTGTTAGGTTAGTGGACATAGCCCAATTGACCTATCTTCCTGCCAAAATTTGAACTTCCCACCATGACGTCATTGCCACTTTGCCATATCTATCGTTGCCATCTAGGATCCGCCATCTTGAATCAATTTGACAGCAATGGAGAGTGGGTTGACGCACAGTTTGCCCTACCACTTTCGATACTGTCTTCTGGATTTGATACTTTGTTATAGGCGACCGCATCATCTGTAAACAGCCTTATAGATCGTCTGACACTTCCTATTAGATCTTTCGCATACATTGTAAACAGTAACGGTCCTATCACATTTCCTTGGGGCACTTCGGAAGTTACCTTTACGTCTGGCGATTTTGTTCCGTTACGAGCGACGTGTTGACTTCTATGTGCAACTAAGTCTTGAATCCATCACAAATCTGGTCCGCTACTTTCATGGCGTTAACATTTTCAGTCAACTATTTTGTCTCCATCTACCAATTTACTCTGTTCTGAAGTTTGATTCTGGAAATGTGAAAGCATTAGAGTCTCAGCATAACTGGCCCATCTAATGTTGTCGGTGACAATAAATGCTCTCTGCTGTAAAGTGTGAGCCATTTCTTCTTTAATTAAACGAAGATCGTACCTGTTACAAGAAAAGAAAGACTATAGAGTGTAGAAAAATTTCCGCTACCAGTCACAATAAAAGATTATTTATTCGTCACACTACCGGTTTCAGGCTTGTGCCCATCATCAGGTGCTTATACATTCTTGTACATGTTTGTATTGATAGAGATCACTATTTGGATACAAAGTTTACATATCACAAGTTCTCGCACGACACAGTAGTGAAATTACAGCTAAATTTTAAAAAACTGATACATGGACGTGAAAATGGTAACAAACGTGCAACTGGGTGTAAAAACTGTCACCACAGCATAATTATAATAATACTTCATCATCTTTATGTGAGTACAGATATATTTTGGACAAATGCTGCCTTGCCACTTACAGTTGTTCCACTTGCATCTGTTTAGTCACCAGCAAATAATTTTCTTTGTATTCAAACAGTGATCTCCACCAATATAAACATGTACATGAATGTATAAACACCTGAGTATGGGCGCAAGCCCGAAACCGGTCGTGAGACGAATAATTACTCTTTCATTGTGTCTGGTAGTGGAAATTTTTATACACTCTATAGAGCAGGGGTTCCCAAAAAATTTTCTCGAGGACCCCCTCATCGAGCGTGATTGGTACCTTGTCATACCACAGTATCAAGTACCTAAAAAAGCCAAATTAAGAGTCTTTCTATACGTTTTCTATTTTTGGAACTTAGAAAAAACATTGTCATATTCATTATTGAAAAAATATTTAGCTTAAAACTTTTTCAATTTAGCCATCATTGTTATTGTTAAATTTTTGATTATTGCTCAAAATCTTTGTCTTCAAATCTGGGTGTTTAGTATAACAAACTCCTTAAAAAATAAAAATTGAATATGAACTGAAAATGACAGGAAAAATTAAAGCTGAGTGTATTGGTCTTTCAAGTGTACTCACTTGAGATTGCATTGAGTAGACGTGTGAAAAATAAGAAACCACTAATTTCATGCAAGGTATTATTTATTTGAAAAAATGCAGTTACAACAGAGTACTCCATCGGTATACAGTTTTAATTTTCAGTTCTTAGTTGTCAGCTACAAAGAGGCAGTGCGCGCAGTCTAACGGCATACAGCAGAACTATTTGCCTTTATCTAATTCTAGTTCCGCATTAGAGTGTGCTAGTGTCAGTTGGCTCTAGGAAGACGCTAGACGCAGAAGCTAGCGTTCGCTAAAGCTCTGCTCATGCAGGAAGCGGCTACAACAAAAACTTTGTTACTATACGAAATATATTTAATATATTTTTTTTCTAGTAGCATCTTGCGGACCCCTCTGGAATAGCTCGCGGACCCTGGGGGGTCCGTGGACCACCTGTTGGGAACCACTGCGTACAGAGGAAAAGTCACGGAGTTCAACAGCATCCATTATGTGTAAAATTCACAAGAGAAACATTATTACGTAAGATTTGTGTCACTTTTTAACAACCTCGTATTTCACCTAGAGAAGACGCTGCACACCATGAGAAGTGGCATGAGCCCCATCTCATATTTCTATCTTACTCTGAGTAATTCGATTTTCCTCTCTAATTGCATGCGGTGAAAAGTTGCTATTCTTTCACACGCAGACTTCCCACGCAGCGTCTCTCGTCACCCGGGTGGTCCGGTGACAGGCGAGTTATGCTGAGCTTGAAAGGGTTAAGCCGATGGGTGTGAGGGAGTCGAGTGGATGCTTTCCAGACGCCGACATTGTCATAAGAGCGGGAGCTACATGCCCAGATGGGCCGGAAGGGGCGGCTGGGCTAGAGATTCCGTTACTTCGCAGAAACTTAGTGAAAACCGTTTCTGGCGGGCTACCAGCGAGGCGTGGGAATGACTTGTGTTCCCAGGCAGTCTTGGCGGGCAAATTCCCGCCTTTTTCTGCAAAATCGTAATTGTGATTGGCTTGCTCAGGGCATAGCTCTGTGACCTAGCAAAATCGGCGCAGAAATTGGCGCCAAGTATCTCCATTGGTGGAATGGTAGTGCTTCGGCAATAGATTAGAATTTTCCGCCGGTTTTCGAGTTGCTGATTGGAACGTTTAAACACGGCCACTGTCATGGGGGCGGGAATGTTCTGTGTTTGGTTTTGTACGGGTGCTCTTGAGCGACTCGGCTCTCGCCTTTCGGTCGGAGTAGGTTACAAGACCGAGCTCTCGCTGCTCTGGACAGCCTGCCTTCCGTTGGCTGTCTAATATACTTTTATTTGATTGTAACTGTTTGACGAAGTTGCTGAAGTTTCGACTTCAACGTAACTTTCCGAGTACAGTTGGCAATTGAGCGTTCTGCGTACAAGCGGTCTATGTTGTCTGTCTTGAGTAGTTTTGGCTAAAGTTGACTGTATCGGAGTTACTGTGTGACTTCACTTGTTAAAATCAATCACTGTACCGTCAATGATTGTGTGGCGAGCCTTCTTCGTCGCCCTCAGAGGCGCTTTTGTATTGATAGGAAGTCTTTAGTCTGGAACAACCAGAACAGGATAATTTGTTTCGGGCTATACTCGCGCCATTATCATCACGACGACGGGACGTCGAAGCAACCAGCCATCGCTTCCGGTACGCCAGATCGTGTCCTTGCAGCTAAGAAGACAGCTTGGTAATGTATGTCCGCAGCTCCGGCAGATTAGCGAATTTGCTCTTTGATAATCAGAGCTCAGCAGAGCGCGCCTGTTCCCGTCTTTTCTTACGTGGTTCTGTCTTGGATGTTCATTGTCTGAGTTCTCAGTACTGTAGCGGCAATTAATGTTGGGTTGGCTGGGTGTTTCTCTTAAGATCTGAGTTGCAAGGAATTGGCTCCACATACCACTTGGTCATAAATGTCACAATCTAGTTTATGGACAACCTCACCTTCACAGCATTTATTTGAGTATCCAGTTTGATGTATGTAAATGTTTCATGTGTTTTGTTTACTATTTGGAGTTTAGTCATAATACATCAAATTGTTATTTTGGACAGAACTTTCGTTCTGTTAATCGGTAGAGCAACCCTTTCATTTCTCACTACATTAATGAAACTTTCCTTTATTTCTGTCCAATCAAATTATTGCAGTTGCCAAACTCTTTTCTACTCCACTTGCAGGGTCGATTACAGTCAGTTCGCGTTTTTTCTTAATCCATGTACAACAGCAAAAGTCGGAGATAGAAAAGGGGGGGGGGGTTAGAGCATCATTTTCATATGAAGATTCGAGAAGAATTTAGTGTTAAATACACTGCTAGCTCCGGCACCTCGCAACCATTTTCTCTGGCAATGACCTTTTGAGTAAATCCGATGTTGAGCAGACGGGACCTTCTCGCAAGAAATACAACAGCAGACTCCCGAAGGCTTTGGTGGAGTGCCCGCGCCCCTGAGGCGGACGCCCCAGAGTCCGGGTAAACACAGAGCAGCAGGTGTTGGCTTTCACAGCCGCTCCCCGGCCAGACGGAGGCCCCACACAATTCCCGCTCTCGTCAGGCGCGCTCAGCAGTCCGGTAACGACCCCCGGAGCCGAGCTCACTCGAGCGAAAACTCGGAAGGATCGCTCCACTGGAACACCGGGGCTCCGTCCGCTCTGTCTCGACTCAGCTGCGGCCTTTAATAGCGCGCGTTTCAGCTGCGCTCGGAAAGGCGAACGGGACCGAAACTTCGAGAAAGCTCTCTCTACAGTTCCGCACTGTCACCTAATAAACAAGAGGAGGAGAACGACTAATTTCATCTAGTAATAGCGAATACTCTGCTTAAGAATCGCAAGAGGAGGAGGTAAACTTGGAAAAGGCTGGGTGATACGAGGAGGAGTCAGTTAGATTACATCATGGTCAGACAGAGATTCCGAAATCAGATACTGAGTTGTAAGCGCACCCGAGAGCAGATGTAGGCTCAGATCACAACGTAGTTGTGATGAAGAGTAGACTCAAGTATAAGAGATTAGTCACGAAGGATCGATACACAAACAAGGAGGTACTAAGAAATGAAGAGATACGCTTGAAGTTCTCTAAGGCTATAGATACAGCAGTAGGGAATATCTTAGTAGGCAGTACAGTCGAAGAGGAATGGACATCTCTAAAGAGGGCAGACACAGAAGTTGGAAAGGAAAAGAACACAGGTAGAAAGAAGGTAACTGCGAACAAACTATCGGTAACAGAAGAAATACTTCAGTTGATCGATGAAAGAAGGAAGTACAAAAACGTTCAGAGAAATTCAGGAATGTGGAAACAAAAGTCGCTGAGGAATGAAATAAACAGGAAGTGCAGAGAAGCAAAGACGAAATGGCTACATGAAAAATGTGAAAAAATCGGAAAAGAAATGACTGTCGGAAGGACTGGCTCAACAGATAGGAAAGTCGAAACAATCTTCGGTGAAATTAAAAGTAAGAGTGGTTACATTAAGAGTGCAACAGGAATTCCACTGTTAAATGCAGAGGACAGGTCTGATAGGTGTAAAGAGTATACTGAAGGCCTCTACTAGAGGGAAGACTTATCTGATGCGATAGAAGAAGAAACTGGAGTCGATTTAGAAGAGGTATGGGATCCAGCATTAGAATAAGAATTTAAGAGAGCTTTGGAGGACTTAAGATCGAATAAGGCGGGAGGAATAGATAACATTCCATCAGAATTTCTAAAATCAATGGGAGAACTGCTAACGATACGACTTTTCGTGTTGGTGTATAGAATGTACGCGACTGGCGACACGCCATGTGACTTTCGGAAAAATACGAGGGCCGTTCAGAAAGTAACCTCCGGTTGATTTAAAAAAATACACCAAGTTAAATAAAAATATTTTAATATATACATCTTACAACTACATCTTTGCACTATTTTTCTACATAGTCTCCATAGCGATTGAGGCACTTATCGTATCTCTTCACAAGCTTTGAAATTTCTTCTGCATAAAAATCACCCGCTTGTGCCTGGAGCCAGCCTGTGACCGCATCTTTGAGCTCTTCGTCGTCATCAAACCGCTGTGACCCGAGCCATTTCTTCAAATGCATGAAGAGGTGATAATCACTTGGTGCCAGGTCTGGGCTGTAAGGTGGATGGTTGATAACGTCCCACTTCAAGGACTCAAGAAGGGCCGTTGTTCTGCGAGCAGAGTGAGGACGGGCGTTATCGTGCAAAAAAACGATACCGGAAGTCAGCATACCACGGCGTTTGTTCTGTATAGCCCGTCGTAACTTTTTTATTGTTTCACAGTACACGTCTTGATTAATGGTCGTACCACGTTCCATGAATTCAACCAACAACACCCCTTTGGCATCCCAAAACACCGTTGCCATCAGTTTTCTGGCAGAATAATCTTGCGAGGCTTTTCTTGGTTTGGTAGGCGAATTTGAATGTGCCCACATCTTTGATTGTTCTTTTGTCTCAAGGTTCACGTACTTAATCCAGGTTTCGTCACCGGTCACGATTCTGTTTAACAATGGTTCTCCTTCGTCCTCATAACGTGACAGAAAGTCTAATGCAGAGGCCATTCTTTGAGTTTTGTGGTGGTCGGTAAGAATTTTGGGCACCCATCGTGCACAGAACTTACGGTAACCCAATCTTGCTGTCACTATCTCGTACAAGAGAGTCTTAGAAATCTGTGGAAAACCAGTAGACAACTCCGACATTGAGAAACGTCGATTTTCACGAACTTTTGCATCAACTGTCTGAACGAGTTCGTCAGTCACCAATGATGGTCTACCACTCCTCTCTTAGTCATGAACGTTTTCTCGTCCACTTTTAAATAAACGTACCCATTCACGGACAACTCCTTCACTCATAACTCTTGGTCCGTACACGGCACAAAGCTCATGATGAATAGCTGCTGCAGAATATCCTTTGGCTGTAAAAAACCTTATGACAGCACGCACTTCACATTTGGCGGGGTTTTCTATTGCAGCACACATTTCAAACTGCCACAAAAACTAAACTAGCGCAGGTACGACGTTCACTCGACCACGGCTTGATGCCGACTGACCTGTTGAGTGCGTGAACGCACAGATGGCGTCGCTACTCCCCCCACAACCCGCACTGTGACCAATCGGAGGTTACTTTCTGAACCGCTCTCGTATTATCCACACAATTCCGAAGACTGCAAGAGCTGACAGGTGCTAGAATTATCGCAAAATCAGCTTAACAGCTCACACAATTCTGACAATAATAATGAAGA
This sequence comes from Schistocerca nitens, assembly GCF_023898315.1. Classification (NCBI taxonomy): domain Eukaryota; kingdom Metazoa; phylum Arthropoda; class Insecta; order Orthoptera; family Acrididae; genus Schistocerca; species Schistocerca nitens. The sequence continues at coordinate 535,218,029 of NC_064621.1, read as the reverse complement.
ATGGAAAAGAAAATGGAGGATGGGTTGGATGATAAGTTGGCTTTAGGAAAGGTAAAGGTACCAGAGAGTCAATTCTGACGTTGCGGTTGATAATGGACTCAAGAAAAGCCGAGACACGTTCATATGATTTGTCGACCTGGAGAAAGCGTTCGACAATGCAAAATGGTCCAAGATATTCGGAATTCTGAGAAACGATGTGTAGAAGAGCAAAGAGGGAATAAATGGTTCAAATGGCTCTGAGCACTATGGGACTTAACATCTATGGTCATCAGTCCCCTAGAACTTAGAACTACTTAAACCTAACTAACCTAAGGACATCACACAACACCCAGTCATCACGAGGCAGAGAAAATCCCTGACCCCGCCGGGAATCGAACCCGAGAACCCGGGCGCGGGAAGCGAGAACGCTACCGCACGACCACGAGCTGCGGACAAGAGGGAATAATAAGAGTGGACGACCATGAACGAATTGCTCGGATTAAAAAGGGTGTAAGACAGGTATGCAGTCTTTCGTCTCTACTGTTCAATCTGTACATCGAAGAAGCAATTATGGAAATAAAAGAAAGGTTCAGGAGTGGAATTAAAATTCTAAGTGAAAGGATATCATTGGTACGGTTCGCTGATAACACTGCTGTCGTAAGAGAAGGGGAAGAAGAATTAGATGACCTGCTGAATGGAATAAACAGTGTAATGAGTATAGAATGTGGATTAAGAGTAAATCGAAGAAAGACGAAGGTAATGAGAAGTAGCAGAAACGAGAACAGTGAGAATCTTGGCATCAGGATTGATCGTCATGAAGTAGATGAAGTTAAGAAATTCTGCTATCTAGGCAACGAAATAACACATGACGGACGGAGCAAGGAGGACATCGAAAGCAGACAAACAATGTCAAAAAGGGCATTCCTGGCCAGAGGTAGTCTGCTAGTATCAAACATAGGTCATGGTTTGAGGAAGAAATTTGGGGCGCAACATCGCATCGTAGTGAAACATAGACTGTGGGAAAACCGGAACAGAAGAGAATCGAAGCATTTGAGATGTGGTGCTACAGACGAATGTTGAAAATTAGGTGGACTGATAACGTAAGGAATGAGGAGGTTCTGCGCAGAATCGGAGAGGAAAGGAATATGTGGAAAACGCTGACAAGGAGAAGGGGTAGAATGATAGGACGTCAGTTAAGACATGAAGGAATGACTTCGATGGTACTCCAGGGAGCTGTAGAGGTCAAAAACTGTAGAGACGGAGAGAGATTGGAATGCATGTAGCGAATAAATGAGGACGTAGTCTGCAAGTGATTCTTTGAGACGAAGAGGTAGACACAGGAGAGGAATTCGTGGAGGGCCTCATCAAAGCAGCCAGAAGAATGAAGACTCAAAAAAAAGTGTGAACTGAATTTAGAACCAGCTTTGTAATCGCAATGTAGAGTTTCTAGCAAATCGAACCCAGCATAATCGCTCTTAACGCAGAGAGGACTTCAGACGGAGGTTCTGGCTTAATTCAGAGGAATGGTATAGGACCGCTACTGAACGCATTATTTATAAATGACATGTTGGATAAGGTCGGAAGCTCTGTGAGGCTGTTAGCATATGGTACTCCTGTGTATTGAGCAGCAGTAACGACAGAAAACTGTAGCAGGCTGCATGAAGACCTGCAGAGAATCGATCCTTAGTGCACTGATTGACAGCAGACACTCCACATACATACGACAGTCTAACATTTTCGTCGTAAATGGTCCGAAAGACATTATTGGCAGAGTTGTTGATGCGGCCATTATCCACAGAAAATGTATGCACTCTAAGACAAAAAAGATTTTTTCTGTAAAGATACATTTGCAAAATTCTCGTGACCGACCGGTTCTAGGCGCTTCAGTCTGGAACCGCTCTGCCGCTGCGGTCGCAGGTTCGAATACGGCCTCGGGCATGGATGTGTGTGATGTCCTTAGGTTAGTTAGGTTTAAGTAGTTCTAAGTTCTAGGGGACTGATGACCTCAGATGTTAAGTCCCATAGTGCTCAGAGCCATTCTGAACGCCGGTGTGCCCGAAATGTTCTCCTCGGCCACTCGCAAGAAAAGCGCGTGGTTTCACCGCCCGGCATGGCGGTTCTTACCTCCATCGCAAAGGCGTCAAAAGAAGGGGTGAACTGTGGATAAGAGGGGCTGTAGCGTTGGGCACGCTTTTGCACTGTTACGGAAGGTCGTCGCCACCTCTGATCCAAATATCAAACATGTGTCGGTCTTTGAGACAATTAATTCTGTTGCGCTGTGTATATGTATGTTCCAGGCACGCTTGGCCTTTTCATTTCATTTATCATCATCCTTTGCATTATTTACAAGATGTAGGAATTGTCATTATACTGTCCAGAATATTCACAGCATAATATTACAAATTTCTAACAAACACAGAAAATTAACATTATGTTGAAAATTAAAACATTGAATTAATGGGTTGTTCTTTTACATGCTCTTTTAACATGTACCGTATGTGATGGATTTACACTGCTGGCCACCGTAAATGCAACACCAAGAAAGACAAGAGGTAGCACAACAAAATTTATTTTGTAGATAACATGTTGACCAAGTATCAAATGATTCCGTTTACAGACGTCTGTGACATGTGGTTCCTGCCAATATCAGTAGCCAGAGTAGCCGCCATTGTTGGAGATCACCGCTGCCACACGTCTCGGCATTGAGTCAAAGAGACGTTGGATGTGTTCCTGGGGTACAGCAGCCCAAGCAGCTTCCACACGTTGCCAAAGATCATCTGGTGTGGCAGCTGGGGATGTAATCTGGGTCACTCGTTGAGCAACCATGGACCACACGTTTTCTATCGGCGAAAGATCCGGAGAGCGAGCCGGCCAGGGAAGCAATTCAATCTGGTTATTGACGAAGAACCTTTGGACAATGCGTGCCACGTGTGGTCGCGCATTATCCTGTTGAAATATGGCTGTGGCCGAGCCCTGAAGGTAAGGAAGGACAACTGGCTCCAGCACCTCGGATATGTAGCGCCGGCTATTTAAAGTACCGGCAATGCGTACTAGAGGCGTGCAAGAGTAATATCCAATACCGCCCCATACCATAATACCCGGTGCAAGACCAGTGTGGCGGTGCATAATGCAGCTGTCCAGCATCCTCTCTCCACGGTGTCTCCACACTCGAATCCGACCATCGTGGTGCTGCAGACAGAAGCGTGCCTCGTCAGTAAAGACAACGTCATTCCATTCTGCCGTCCACATCCGTCTGTCATCACACCATTGGCGACGGACACGTCTGTGGTTCTACGTCAATGGTAGACGAAGCAACGGACGTCTTGCGGACAGACCACTCTGCTGTAAACGGCGTCGAATGGTACGCGCAGACACTGGATGATGCGTTACAGACGCAATGTGCTGTGCTATGGTTCGGGATGTCACTGGGCGATCCGTCACTGCCATGCGCACAATTTGCCTATCAGCACGTGCAGTGGTGCACCGAGGTGAATGCGATCGACCACGTCGGTCCGTCGTACCCTCCTGCATCCAACGGTCACATATCCGCATTACAGTTGTTTGGTTTCGTCCAACACGACTAGCGATTTCTCTGTATGATAATCCACAATCTCGGTAAGCCACTATCCTTCCTCTGTCGAACTCGGATACTTGATCAAAAGATGTTCGCTGTTGTCTACTAGGCATAACTGATCGTCTTGTGAAACAACCACAAGGTAAACACACGTGCCGAACGTACACTCGTCGAAATCGCCAAGCCTTAAATGGCGCTATGAGGTGGCGCCACAGGCGCGCGTGATGTGCGTCTGCGCTGAAATTCTAATCAGTTGCATATCTCATCGCTGCAAACTCATGGTGTAAATTTCACTTGATTCGGATGCTTCCTTCAGGGTGTTGCATTTACGGTGGCCAGCTGTGTATATATATTTAGTGCATTTTGGAAAACACATATTACACGTAATTAGAGTTAAAAGAGTATAAACGAGACATAGAACTGACAATGAGAACAACATGATACTGCCAATACAACTATTAGGTAGTGATTTATGGAATCAAAATATTCCTCTAGGCTATAAACACATTTCTTTCTTCTTCTTCGCGGATGGATCACTTAGGACCACGCGTAATCAACGTTTGTTGGCCTTCCTTTTCGCCCAGTATTCCTTCATAAACAACGAATGGGCTAGCTTTCGTTGCGTAGACCATGTATGTCGGTTAGTTTTTCTCTCTTCTTCCTCAAAACCCCGTGTGTTTGTGATTTTTCTGATTTCATTTCTATCATGTAGATTTGGAGACCCTAATTCTCTCGGGTCTTTTTCCGTCTGTTTGTACCAGTTCGGTCTTGTAGTTTTGTTCTTTAATAATGTATGGATTTTGTGCGTTAACCTGTTTGAGTCCATTCTTTCTAAGTGCCCCATGACTTGGATTCTTCTCATGCGCATTGTGTCTATTATTTTGGAGATATTTTTATATATTTCTGCATTGGGTTTTGGATAATGTACCCCATCTTTAGTTCTTGGTCCTAGGATTTTCCTCATTATCTTACGTTCTTTCACTTCTAATTCCTCTTTTAGTGTTCTGTGTTGAAGGTTTAGTGTCTCAGATGCGTAGAGAGCTTCGGGTCTAATTACTGTTGTGTAGTGTCGTATTTTGTAGTTCCACGAGAGATCTTTTTGTTGTAAATGTTTTTTGTTAACTGAAACGCCGTCTCCATTTTCTGGACTCTTGATCTGACAGATTTCTTTTCATTACAATTTTCTGCAATCCATTCACCTAAATATTTAAATTCTTTTACTCGAGAGATGTAGTTATTACCAATTTTGAGATCAGAAGGTGCATCTTTGACGTCAGTCATAAATTTTGTTTCTTCAAATGAAATTTGTAATCCTATTTTAGCTGCCTGTTCTTGTAATAATTCTAGCTGTTTCTGTGCATCAGTAATGTCTTGTGCGATCAGTGCCATGTCATCAGCAAATGCTAAACAGTGTAATTCTATGCCCTTATGTCTTGGTCCCAGACTGTGTGCTGGTGCACCTGCTTTTTTCCATTCTCTAACAACTTTTTCAAGAGCACAATTGAAGATCACTGGGGACAGTACATCCCCTTGTCGTACTCCTGTGTCTATTTCAAATTCTGTGCTCAATTCTCCCATAAATTTTACTTTGGATTTGGTCTCCGTGAGTGTTTCTTTTATGATGTTTGCTGTCTTTTGATCTAGTCCAAATTCTGCTAATACTTCAAAAAGGGATTCTCGGTCTATACTGTCATATGCTTTTTTAAAGTCGACAAACGTGATGACATAACTTTTGTTTGAAGTACTATGTAAATATTTCATTGAGTTTTTCAAGTTAAGGATCTGTTCTACGCAAGATAGACCTTTTCTGAACCCACCTTGGTATTCGCCTAGTTTTGAATCCAGCTGAGGTTCTGCGCGGTTTAGTAGGGCTTTAGACAGAATTTTGTATGTTATTGACGATAAAGAGATTCCACGATAGTTGTTGGGGTCTGTTTTACTTCCTTTTTTTGTACAGAGGATGTATGATTGCAGTCTTCCAATCTGTGGGGATTTTTTCAGTTTTCCAGATTTCACGTATAATTTCTTTGAGTTTTGCAATAACATTTTCTCCTGCTTTTTTCCATAATTCTGCGATGATTTGGTCTTCTCCTGATGCTTTGTTATTTTTCAGTGACTGAATTATCTCTTTAATCTCTTGTAAACTTGGTGGCTTTGAGTCTGGGTTTCGTTGTGTACGATGGAATTCAAATTTTTCTGCAGGCTTTTCACAATTCAGTAATTTAGAGAAGTATTTTGCAAGAATTTCACAATTTTCGGTGTTGGTATGAGCAATTTCCCCATGCTCATTTTTGAACCGGAGTGATGGAGGAGAGTACTTCGTTAATTTTTGTTTGAATACTCTGTAGAAATTTCGGGAATTGTTTTTCTTGAAATCATTTTCTGTGTCTTCGTGTTGTTTACGGACTGTTCGTATTGCTTTTGTGACTGTTTTCCTGGTATCTTTGAGATCTTCCAGGGTCTTTTGATTTTTGTTGCACAACCAATTTTGCCACGCCTGTTGCCTGAGATTTATCAGTTGGTCACACTCATCTGTCCACCATGGGTGTTTCCGCGTTCTTGTTTGCGGTGCTACAGTCTCAGCTGCGTTTAAAAGTCCTGCTTGCAGTTGTTGCCAATTTTGTGGTTTTAAATATTGCGTTTCTTTTGTAAATTGTTCATTGCCATTTATCTTTTCTACATCATATTTACGGTGTGGAGATTTCTTAGTGAATTTTCTTTTTTCTGGAATGACATCTAGGGAGAATTTTGTTGGGTAATGGTCAGAATCTAGGTCTAGTCCATTAAGGACTTTAAGTTTCATGATTTCTTCTGTATTTACGCGGGAGATCATTACATGATCCAACTGATATTCACCTAGTAATGGATTAGGTGAGATCCAAGTTTTCGTTTTCGAGGCTCTTTTCTTGAAAAATGTTGATTTGAAAAATCTGTCATGGTTTTTGCAGATTTCAATGAGTCGCATGCCATTCCGGTTGGTCTGTATATGCCCTGACCATTTACCTACCCAATATCGGTATTTCTTTTCTTTACCGATTTGTGCATTGAAATCGCCCATAAGGATTTTGACATGGTTATTTGGGATTTTTTGGAGAACATTGTCTGATTGGTTCCAGAATTCTTCTTCTATTTTGTTTTTGTTGGTGATGTTAGTTGGTGCATATCCGTTGATTAGGGTGTATATCTTATTAGCTGATTTTATTGTCATCGTGGAGAGTCGACCCGACTAAGATTTGAAAGTTGCGACTGAATCAAGTATTGATGTATCTACTATAAATCCAGTTCCAAATTGTGGACAATTTGCCATGGCTCGTTTTCCAGGTTTTCCTTTGTATATCCTGTATCCTTCCGAATCAAAAGGATTTTCATCTGTATATCGTGATTCCTGAAATGCAATAATTTTGATTTTACGTACTCTGGATTTGTCCATGATGTTTTTTAGTTTTCCCATTTTTAAGAGAGAATTTACATTAAATGTCATTAGCCAGATTCTAGATTTTGGTTTGATTTTCTTATTACGGGGTTTTGAGGTACTCCGATTTACCTCCACGCACACTTCTGTGGTCTCCCCAGAATCCGAATAGACCACTTGCGGTTTTTCAACCGTGGGATTTGACCCACTGGAGTAATTCGTCTTTGAAGGTGCCGTATCCATGTTGATTTAATTGGACTGGGTTTGTGACTGAAATTGAGATTGTCTGGTTAAGCTCAGAGTTCCACTTCTGAGTTTTATAGATCAGCCGCCACTAACATGTGGAACAGACGCTGTAGGGTTACCGCCACTAACCTGTGGAACCGTCGTGCCCTTTGTCCAAATAACCTTGGACGATAGCTTTTATAGTATCCCAAAAAGCAAGGTTGCCTCTTCCGCCAGTTCCGCCGTACCGATGATCTTCATCTCCGCCTTCACTGCAGTTGAGGTCTTCACCGTGTCGCTGGCAAGGGGCCCTCACGAGGTACTATCACCCGGGCCAGGTGAACCAATGTTTTTTTATGAGGTGTTACACATTTATTTATCAGAAAATGTCTTAATTCTCACTTAAATTTTCCTTCATTTCTGTTCCCCTGAGCATTATAAAGCTTTATTCCATAGTGGCTCACATGTTTCTGAGTTTTTGTTTTTCTTGTTCTTTCTACATGCAGATTCTTATAGATACGTGTATCGTAGTCATGAAGATCTGAATTTACACGTAAAGTACTCAACAGTGTTCTTGTATGCAGTATACTTTTTAATATGTACAAAGATGGTACTGTAAGTATGTTTAGCTGCATTAACAAGGGCTTGCAGTGTGTTTGTGGAGAGCTGTATGTAATAATTCTAATAGCCCTTTTCTGTAATTTAAAAACCTCTCTCAAGCGACATTTGGTTGCACCCCAGAATGTTATTCCACAGGATATAATAGAATCGAAATAAGCTATATACACTAGTCTTGTACACTCTACACTATAAACTCTAGAAATTATTCTCAGTGCAAAACATGCTTAATTTAGTTTTTTGGGTACGTATGTGACATGTTCTTACCAGCTCAAACTCTGATCAATGTACATGCCCAAAAATTTTGTAGACCAGACTTTCTCTATTTCGTGGTGACTCAGTGATAAATAGTGATCATCTTTCTCATTTACTTTACCATACTGTATGTAATTTGTTTTATTTAAATTGAGTGTTAACTTATTAGCTTAAAACCACTGTTGCACACTCTTCAGAACCTTTTCAGCTGTAGTGAATACGGATTTGCTGTCATCACTTCTTCGCATCAGATATCCACATTATTTTTTGCTTATTCTCAGATGATGTGAGTTCCACAACCTGAGTTCTATCTTGGAGATAGGATTCAAACCATTTCCTCCCAATTCCTCTGATGCCTACTGCCTCCAGTTTGTCAAGGAGAATTTGATGATCTACTGTATCGAAGGCCTTGGAAAGATCTAGGTTGATTCCCACCACACATTTGTTATTGTCTAAATTTCTAATAATTTCTTCTGTATAGGCCTGTATAGCTATTTCTGTGCTGTGACCTGTACGAAAACCATGTTGATTACAATTTAGAAGATTGAAGGTGTCAGGGTAGCTTACATTAAGGCATCTTCGGTAAATTTAATCTTTTGTCTGACATACTCAACAACTTTGTCAGGTTGTCCACTTTTCACTGTTACACACTCAGTTCCTCTGTTACTCATGCAAGGCCTGCTTCCACGGTGCCCAAGAGTTCTCTCGGCTGCTTCTGAAACGGACGGAAAGACCAGGTTTTCACTCGCACTTCGCTACAACAAATTTGATGCCTGCAAAGAGCCATTATTTCTAAATAAAGCAAGGTGTTCCCATCATTACGCTTTCCAAATCATTAGACGAAATCCAATGTTGCTCGGTTACTTTCAGACCGATATTCTTTCGTGCCCGGAACAATGCTTTCAATATGAAAATTGGATTTTGAAGGCGTTGACTAGACTACCAACACACAAAAACATTCTCAGTAACATCAAAGACATTTGCGGCTTTTCTCGGTTACTATGTTCATAGAAACGCTGGAAATACTGGACTACACTTCTGTTTACTTTCCTGCAACTGCCGGCCGGAGTGGCCGAGCGGTTCTAGGCGCTACAGTCTGGAACCGCGCGATCGGTACGGTCGCAGGTTCGAATCCTGCCTCGGGCATGAATGTGTGTGATGTCCTTAGGTTAGTTAGGTTTAAATAGTTCTCAGTTCTAGGGGACTGATAACCACAGCAGTTAAGTCCCATAGTTCAAAAAATGGTTCAAATGGCTCTGAGCACTATGGGACTGAACATCTGTGGTCATCAGTCCCCTAGAACTTAGAACTACTTAAACCTAACTAACCTAAGAACATCACACAACACCCAGCCATCACGAGGCAGAGAAAATCCCTGACCCCGCCGGGAATCGAACCCGGGAACCCGGGCGTGGGAAGCGAGAACGCTACCGCACGACCACGAGCTGCGGGCCAGTCCCATAGTGCTCAGAGTCATTTGAACCATTTTTTTCCTGCAACTACCGCAGGATCGTTAAGCACAGTATTTAGTCATTTTTTCCTATGTCCTCGTCGTAAATTAGAACCGAGCGAGGTGACGCAGCGGTTATTGAGATGGTTTCTTTGTAAGGGCACGGCCGATTTCCTTCGCCATTCTTGACACAATCCGAGCTTGTGCTCCGTCTCTGTCACCTCGTTGTCAACGGTACGTTAAACCCAGTCTTCCTTCCTTCCTTTCCTCCCGAAGTTAGACAGAATATATCGAATGCTCATGAAGTAGCTGACAAAGAACTGAAATAGATAATATAAAACAACATATACAATAACTAAGTATTTAACTGCACACACAAAATTGCACTGTAACAGTTTGACAACTTCTGTTACTGAAAAAGCCTCTTTGAATTTTATGGAACGGATTAGTTAATGTTGTACAGCAGAAGCAATGTTCAACAGAGAGTATCTCAATCTGCCTCCAAATGAATGCCTATTAATGGTTAACCTTATCCAGACGTAGGCAAACATCGCAGTACCCACATCCTGCGAGACCTCACTTTAGTGAAAACTAACCCTTATACAGAGATGGCAGTAGACCTCTTGTGTTGGCCATCATGCCGGTGTGGGCGTGGAGGGGCTCCACCTCGTAAAAGAGAGAGAGAGAGAGAGAGAGAGAGAGAGAGAGAGAGAGAGAGAATGATTACTATCACGAGTAACAGTACAGCAGATGCAGCGGTGTGTAAGAGTTGACGCGTGTGTGAAATCTATTTCAAGGAAAGTGCATTCTTGTAGATACGTTGCTCTCAGCTTTCAAAGGGACAGGAGAACCCATCAAGCATGCTCTTTGCAGGTAAGATCTAAATATCAGATTGGCCGTTCTGTCCATCGATTTGTTTGCTGTTCAAATTATTCCTCCACGAGACATACTTGTGTAGCCGAGCTTTGTCACTTCTGATGATCATATAGCCATTCCATCTGTATAACGACGAACACTGCAATGAAGTATGTTCCCTACGAAGAGGAGAGCTGTTACAAGGCCACATAAAACACTTGCAGGTGATGTGTGACAACTTGAATACATTGCTCCCGAAATACAGCACCCCAATCGAATGTACCCGTTTCACAGACGTTTTATATAAAACATTGCATTTCCGCTCATTGCCAAATCACGTCATGTAATGTGCGTCCATAGAATAAATAAACCAACCATGAACGTGGAATCGTAGTTGGAGCTAGACGCATGAGACATTCCATTTCGGAAATCATCAGGGAATTCAACATTCCGAGATCCACAGTGTCAAGAGTGGGCCGAAAATATCTCTCACCACGGACAACGCAGTAGTCGATGGCCTTCACATAACGACTGAGAGCAGCGGCGTTTGCTTAGAGATGCCAATGCTAACAGATAAGTAACACTGCGCGAAATAAGCGCAGAAATGAATGCTGGACATAGGACGAACGTATCCGTTTGGACAGTGCGGCGAAACTTTGCGTTAATGGGCTATGGCAGCAGATGACCGCCGCGAGATCCTTTGTTAACAAAACGACATCGCTTGCATCGCCTCTCCTGGGTCCGTGACCATATCTGGCGGACCCTAGACGACTGGAAAACCATAGATGGTCAGATAAGTCCCGATTTCAAGATTGTAAGATCCGATGTCAGGGCTAGGGTTGACGCAGAATCCATGAAGCCATGGACCCAATTTGTCAGTGGTGTGGACAGTGTTTACATGGAATGTACTTCAGGCTGGGCCACCTGAACCAGATGAGACCATCTGCAGCTATTCGTCGATTTCATGTTCCCAAATAACAATGGAATTTTTATGGATGACACTGCGCCTTTTCATCGAGCCACGATTTTTCGCGGTTTGTTTGAAGAACCTTCTTGAGAACTCGAGCTGATGATTTGGCCACCCAGATCGTCAGACAAGAATTCCATCGAACATTTATGGAACGTAATCGAGTGGTCAGTTCGTGCACAAAACCCTGCACTGACAATAGTCCCTGCATTGACAACACTTTCGGATGAAACATGGTTCAGTATTTCTGCAGAGAGCTTCCAACGACTTGAGTCCATGCTATGTCAAGATTCTGCACTACGCCGGTCAAAAGACCGTCCGACAAGATGATGTGAGGTATTCCATGACTTTTGACAACTCAGTGTATTAATAATTACCTTGGGTTCGTTTTACTTGGGTTATCCCTTACTTCGAGACGGAAAGGAACATTGGCGTACAGACATTAACTTGGGTGCATCAATGTATTTCATTACCAGGCGGTACGTGGTTAGCAGGGCGAAATGGAGCTCTCTTCCACTTCCATATGACACATGGTCGCCATTTAGGTCCATTACCATGGTCCTGAGTGAGCCTCTAGCTGTCATCGATGAGCACCGCATCAGGACTAGCACACGCCCCCCTCCCTTCCTCCCTTCCTCCCTTCCTCCCTCTCCCCTCTCCCCTCTCCCCTCTCCCCTCTCCCCTCTCCCCCCTCTCCCCTCTCCCCTCTCCCCCCTCTCCCCTCTCCCCCCTCTCCCCTCTCCCCCCTCTCCCCTCTCCCCTCTCCCCTCTCCTCCCCTCTCCCCTCTCCTCCCCTCTCCCCTCTCCTCCCCTCACCCCTCTCCTCCCCTCCTCCCTTCTCCTCCCCTCCTCCCCTCTCCTCCCCTCCTCCCCTCTCCTCCCCTCCTCCCCTCTCCTCCCCTCTCCTCCCCTCTCCTCCCCTCTCCGCCCCTCTCCTCCCCTCTCCTCCCCCCTACTCCCCCCTCCTCCCCCCTACTCCCCCCTCCTCCCCCCTACTCCCCCCTACTCCCCCCTCCTCCCCCCTCCTCCCCCTCCTCCCCTCTCCTCCCCACTCCTCCCCCCTCCTCCCCCCTCCTCTCCCCTCCTCTCCCCTCCTCTCCCCTCCTCCCCCCTCCTCTCCCCTCCTCTCCCCTCCTCCCCCCTCCTCCCCTCTCCTAGGATACAGCATCATTTGCTCTAGTTGTGAGAAAAAGACAAACTGAATTATTAGTTAAGTTTTCATTGCTATAGCGAAAATGCCTATTCAATAAACCCGAAAGAAATACATACCTGCGAAACAATTTCTTTTTAAAAGCAATGACTCATAAGTAATGCGTAGTTTAGCCATACCTGAGAACTCTGTATCCTGCTGAGTTGACAATATTGCCAGGTCCCTTCAGCTGTTTCCTCTGTTGTGCGATTGTCTTTGTGACCTTCAGACAAAACGAGTGCCAAGTATCCGTCCAGTATCTATGGCCACTGCCATCGCGTCAGTGTTGTCTGGAGTGCGAGTCTTCCGGCCAGACGTATCAGAAACTTTATTTTAAAAAGATGAGCTGTTATTACACATTTACTGATTACTTAAATCAGTAAAAGGAGCTGTTAAAGACAGAAACAAACAAACATGTTATCTGTGCGATCTAATGTTGTAACGTGTAATATTAGAGGCCAAGGTCTCTTGCTATGAAACAGTTTATTTCAGGACAAGTTTCGACAGTAACTAGCTGTCCTCCTCAGATTCTGGTATCTCCCAGATAAGTACACATCAGTCACGTCAACGTACTGAGAACATCCTCCAGTTGTAATACTATAGCTCCACACTGGTTTGTCAAACATATAAAACTTGCTACATAAAACATCCATATCCCCAATAAGGAATATAGTAACGGAAGCGGGTACATCAGTAAATACGTGTCGGGGATAACTCTCGTTTCCCTGAACTAAACTATTTCACAGCAAGCGATCTTGGCTTCTAATATTAGACGCAGAAACAAATACACTCAAAAGGCCGTAATTGAAAACAGTTCTACAAATCCAGAACTTTCAAGCAGGCCGAAGTGGCCGTGCGGTTAAAGGCGCCGCAGTCTGGAACCGCAAGACCGCTACGGTCGCAGGTTCGAATCCTGCCTCGGGCGTGGATGTTTGTGATGTCCTTAGGTTAGTTAGGTTTAACTAGTTCTAAGTTCTAGGGGACTAATGACCTCAGCAGTTGAGTCCCATAGTGCTCAGAGCCATTTGAACCAGAACTTTCAATCGAATTTGCGATTAGTATCAAACCATACTTCGCGGCATCGTATTATAAGTGTTCGTTGCGCTTGATGATTGGCTGATTTCAAATTGCTGTTCTTTCCTTAATGTTGTGGGCGCGCCTTTGAAATGGCTTGTGTAGTGTAGTGTTGTGATTTTTGTTGTGGATGACAGCATAAATAAAAGAAAGGGACACAGAGAGGTGAAACACAAAGCCCACACATAAACGGCAAGTAGGCGTCCGCCAGTAGTAACATTCTCATCTATTTCTTCACCGTGGTCTCTTTCTCCTTTTGCGTGGATGTTTTAAGTTTGTTTCTCTTCTGAGGGTTTTGCCTTAAAAATGTTCTTTACAAATTTGTGCTGATTTATGTATCCGATTAATTTACTTTCACAGCTGCTCTGTAGCTTTAAATTTCCTCTTTCCGTTAATTACTTTCAGGCAGTATCCATTATATTTTCTCTTCGTAATGATGTGTTTGAGCTATTCTCGATATCTACATTTTTAGTAATTCTGCATCTTTCCTGTTTACTTAGACCCCGCTATTGTGTAACATGTCTCAAAGCGCTTCAAAAAAATATCGCACGAAAAATTAATATCTACTGCATAGTTACAGAGTGGCATGGAAATTAGTTGGAACATTAATGTTACCTTTCATGCTAAGATTTGAGATAATCTGTGTGGCTGACTGCTGCAATGTTCGTAACAAACACGAGTGGCAACTCAGCTCGATGCAGAGTAAAGCCAACAGAGCCATTGCCGATTTAACGAGATACGATAAGGTGTGGTGCAGTCTTTATGTTCGATCTGATACTGTAAGGAACAGGTCGTTACCTTTAGCTGCGGATGTAATCAGGCTATAAACTGTGGAGCCTTATGTTTGTTTCTGTTGACTGTCGCATGCAAATCTGGTGCTGAAGTGAGCACGCGAGAGGATAATTTCAAGTCGGACCGATAGACTTCAGGACGAGAAATAAATCACTCGCGTCTAGTGAGGGGTATTGTTTCAGCCAATCCATGTGGAAATTCCGCTGCATCTCAGCTCTGCAACTTTTATCGACAACTCAAGACCCTGCGTATTTAATGTTTTGAAGCGATAATAGTTTCTAAGATCTGTTTATTTTATTTGGATACAAGCGCTGTCCAGGGTTTCACAAGAGCTACGTCTAAAACTATATATATTAAGACATGTTTCAGCTGTTGTACTATATCTGAAAGAATGTTGTTGCACTATGTATCGTGTTATACAGTGAGAATTAATTCTGAAATATGTTTGGGACGCTGCAGTGAACATGCTGCCCCCTCCCGCCCTACCCCATCAGACAGGCAGACGTGTTCCTTCATTATTAGTTAGAAGAAAGTCAGAACGCTTAGAGTAATGACTAGTAGCAAGGGTATTCAATCATTTGTCGTGAAATCTCAAAACCGTTTCGTCTTTCGCCCAAGATACTGACAGAACCCACTCAGACTCTGGGTATGCTCTCGAAGAAATAAATCAATAGCATTTACCTTGTCGCTTAAATAACTATAACTTCAATTAGCGTAAAAAACATGGATACCATTAACTCGCCTGTAAAATTTCATTTTAGGACGAAGTGATAAGCTACATAAGAGGAAGACAATGTCTTTAACTATAATTATGTTTGTGATGTAGGACGTTTTGGGCAGCATACGTACACACTCTCAACGCGCTACACAGAAAAATCAAACATAGAAACTAAACACATTGGGAAATATAAAAACTTAAAGACGCTTTAAGAGTACGCAGTACATTGTTGTTGTTGTTGTGGTCTTCAGTCCAGAGACTGGTTTGATGCAGCTCTCCATGCTACTCTATCCTGTGCAAGCTTCTTCATCTCCCAGTACTTATTTCAACCTACATCCTTCTGAATCTGCTTAGTGTATTCATCTCTTGGTCTCCCTCTACGATTTTTACCCTCCACGATGCCCTCCAATGCTAAATTTGTGATCCCTTGATGCCTCAAAACATGTCCTACCAACCGGTCCCTTCTTCTTGTCACGTTGTGCCACCAACTACTCTTCTCCCCAGTTCTATACAATACCTCCTCATTAGTTATGTGATCTACCCATCTAATCTTCAGCATTCTTCTGTAGCACCACATTTCGAAACCTTCTATTCTCTTCTTGTCCAAACTAGTTATCGTCCATGTTTCACTTCCATACATGGCAACACTCCATACAAATACTTTCAGAAACGACTTCCTGACACTTAAATCTATACTCGATGTTAACAAATTTCTCTTCTTCAGAAACACTTTCCTTGCCATTGCCAGTCTACATTTTATATCCTCTCTACTTCGACCATCATCAGTTATTTTGCTCCCCAAATAGCAAAACTCCTTTACTACGTTAAGTGTCTCTTTTCCTAATCTAATCCCCTCAGCATCACCCGATTTAATTTGACTACATTCCATTATCCTCATTTTGCTTTTGTTGATGTTCATCTTATATCCCCCTTTCAACACACCATCCATTCCGTTCAACTGCTCTTCCAAGTCCTTTGCTGTCTCTGACAGAATTACAATGTCATCGGCGAACCTCAAAGTTTTTACTTCTTCTCCATGAATTTTAATACCTACTCCGAATTTTTCTTTTGTTTCCTTTACTGCTTGCTCAATATACAGATTGAATAACATCGGGGAGAGGCTACAACCCTGTCTCACTCCTTTCCCAACCACTGCTTCCCCCCATGAACCATGGACCTTGCCGTTGGTGGGGAGGCTTGCGTGCCTCAGCGATACAGATGGCCGTACCGTAGGTGCAACGCAGTACATATATCTAACATTTAAGAAGTTTCACAATACAATAAACGTACTCTTTCCACAGATACGGTAGAAATATGAGAGGAATATGGACTACGCTAAAGCCTAACCATATGTATGCAATACTGGGTGATATGGAATTGTCAGTGACATTACTGAACTATGCTCATTAAGTAGCGCCACGTAGGTAATATGTTCTGTGTTGTAGCGTACCAGGTGGTTATAATTAAAGTTAAGCTACTCACAGAGGTCCAGTAGGAGTGTAATTATCGTATGGAAGCAAAACTTTGTAGATATCACAATGCGTGACCGATTTACGCTGGAGAAAAGTTAGTTCCAATTTTGGCAACCGGGAGCAAATCTGGCGCTGTGAATGCAAGAAAGACGTATAAAAATGTTTCCATACGCAACGGATTACGAACGGGACGTCGACAGAAGAAAATCGAAGTGAGCAAGGAATAATGTTGATTTTATTATTAACCGCCGCTTACACAGTTCAATATGAACACTGGAGACATCAACAAGATGATGTACAGCGCCAGATGAGCACCTGGTGGCCAAAATTGGAACTAATTTTGTTACAGCGTAAATCGATTCCACATTAACGCATTAATCTATCTACCAAGTTCCTCTGCTATACAATAATTTCAGCCCACACTGGACCTCAATGAGAAGCTGCACTTCTAAATTATAACAACCCAGTACTATTTAAACTAACTTTCTTCAAGCAGATGGAGTGTTACTTTACAAAGCTTATCCTAACTTTCGTTTTTTCGAAATCACTGTATACTACAAAATTTGAACAGAAACAGCTATTCCTGACAGACAATGCGACCTTCGGATTTTAATGAAAGTTATTTATGATAATCAAATAATTATTCTGATATCACTATCTGATATTACTATCTTTCCACGACACACTGGAAGTTTCAGAATTTCTTGCGTAAGTAATTTACTGCGACAGATTTGTATATTAAATTCATGTACTTGTTTAATGTACGTGTAATCAAGCCGTGATAGCGGTCGTGTGGTTCGTACCTTCATTATCTGTTAGGATCTGTGATGGGAATTTAATTGTATAATTTATAACAAGTCCTTGTCTTGTATAGGCTGGATGTAGTGGTTAACTTGGTCTCACCAACTTGAGTGTAAATCGCTGTCGAAAAGTCTACCATCTACAATTTGTTGTAGGTAAAGATCGGATTCAAGCAAAAAACTTAGTCTGCCCAGATTCCTAAACAGTAAAGATACACATTCTGCCAGACGTTATGGTTGACTTATTCCGTATCGAAGATAAGGACCTGATCAGAAACAATGTGGGTACATAATTTTCAAGTGTGGTTCTGCCCTTAAGCAATCACGAATTACTCTTGTTCCTCCATAGTCAGTGGGCTCATTTATTCTCTTAGTATTACGTACAGGTGTTCATGGGGCTGTGTGATATATGCAATACAGCCGGTTATTTTGCTCCAGTTTGTCGTTTTTTTTTTTACTGCTCTGTTTCATGCCGCTACAGGGTTTATAAACTGTCCTTCCTAACACGTACTGTGTCACTGTTTGTCAGATGTGCAATTGTTCCATAATGTGCTTCATCCACAAGATGAATGGGGGTACAACAGGTGGTGGTGGTGGTGGTGGTGGTGGTTACGTTTCATGGCGTTCGGCAGTGTGGCTACTAGCGCCCGTGCAGAACATGGATCTTCACGTATATAAGGGCTTCACAACAACCGCTCGAAAGGAATGTGCTACTAAAATAGCGAAAAACTCGAATTAATTTTAGGAGCGTTACATGCAGTCATAGGAGCAAGAACGTACATGTCATAATATACTACTAAAGAATCATTCATAAATTAAGTTATAATGTGCCTAGTATAACCACAGATACGACTTGTTCCTCTGTTAAAATCACAAGTGTCATTAACGTATTTAATGTACACTGAAGAGCCAAAAGACCTGTACTCCTGCCTCATATCGTGTAGGGCCCCCGCGAGCACGCAGAAGTGCCGCGACACGACGTGGCATGGACTCGACTAATGTCAGAAGTAGTGCCGGAGGGAAGTGACGCCATGAATCCTGCAGGGCTGTCCATAAATCCGTAAGAGTAGAGGGGGTGGAGATCTCTTCTGAACAACACGTTGCAAGGCTTCTCAGATATGCTCAATAATGTTCATGTTCGGGGAGTTTGGTGGCCAGCAAGAAGTGTTTAAACTCAGAAGAGCCACTCTGTTGCAGTGTCGCATTTAGTCCACTTCCAAGTCCGTCGGAATGCACAATGGACAGGTGTGTGTGTGTGTGTGTGTGTGTGTGTGTGTGTGTGTATGCATTCCTAAGACCAAACTTCTGAGGTCATCGGTCCCTAGACTTACACACTAGAACTAACTTACGCTAAGGACAACAACCTCTGGGAGAAGGGGCCGCGCAATACGTGACATGGCGCCTCAAACCGCGCAGCCACTTCGCGCGGCGGACATGCGTGGATGCAAGTATCAGACACGATGCTTATGTACACGTCTCCTGTCACTCGAATCTAGACGCATAAGGGGTTCCATATCACTCCAGCTGCACACGCCCCACACTATTACAGATCCTCCACCAGCTTGAACAGTCCCCAGCTGACATACAGGGCCCATGGATTCATAAGGTTGACCTCACACCCGTGCACGTCCATCCGCACGATACAATTTGAAACGAGACTCTTGCGACCAGACAACACGTTCCCAGTCATCAACAGTCCAGTGTCGCTGTTGACGGGCCCATTCGAGGCGTAAAGCTTTGTGTCGTGCAGTCATCATGGATACACGAGTGGGCCTTCGGCTCCGAAAGTCCATACAGGGTGATTCAAAAAGAATACCACAACTTTAGGAATTTAAAACTCTGCAACGACAAAAGGCAGAGATATGCACTATCTGTTGGCGAATTAAGGGAGCTATAAAGTATCATTTAGTTGTACATTTGTTCGCTTGAGGCGCTGTTGACTAGGCGTCAGCGTCAGTTGATGCTAAGATGGCGACCGCTCAACAGAAAGCTTTTTGTGTTATTGAGTACGGCAGAAGTGAATCGACGACAGTTGTTCAGCGTGCATTTCGAACGAAGTATGGTGTTGAACCTCCTGATAGGTGGTGTATTAAACGTTGGTATAAACAATTTACAGAGAATGGGTGTTTGTGCAAAGGGAAAAGTTCTGGACGGCCGAGAACGAGTGATGAAAATGTAGCACGCATCCAGCAAGCATTTGTTCGCAGCCCAGGAAAATCGACTCGCAGAGCTAGCAGAGAGCTGCAAATTCCACAATCAACTGTACCTGAACGTCAACTACCCGAGGCGATGGATCGGCCGCCAGGCAGCCCGTGACAGAGCACTTCATCACTGGCCTCCAAGAAGCCCTGATCTTACCCCCTGCGATTTTTTCTTATGGGGGTATGTTAAGGATATGGTGCTTCGGCCACCTCTCCCAGCCACCATTGATGATTTGAAACGAGAAATAACAGCAGCTATCCAAACTGTTACGCCTGATATGCTACAGAGAGTGTGGAACGAGTTGGAGTATCGGGTTGTCCATTTGAACAAAGAACTACTTTGGATCGGATTATAGAGAGAGTATGTCTGCTTGGGACAACGGTCCATGGGCACACACAGACACTGAAGACCGTCTGGCAATGCATGACAATCTGATGAATAGACAAAACGAAATAAAAAGAAAATTTGCCGAAAAAACTGCTAAAGGCTATACTCTGGTATAAGAAACTGAATGAACACCAATAAAAAGATAACAGTTGTATAAGTGGATCTTGCAACACCGTAAATAAAAACGTGACAGGTAAAAAATGTATATTAAAAGAGAAATGAAAACTCAGACATGTGAAACTGTGACAGAGTAAATCGTGCCTGGCTTGATGAATGAATAATAAATGGATTAATGAGCCGCGCTGAAGTCCACGTGATAGAAAGTCCCAATACTCGGAAGTACTAGCACCGACTAGTGGCTAACCGGCCTTGCTCCATATTCCTTAACGACCACTGGCCCTTGCGACAGCGAGCCAGTGTGGCGAGCCGTCGAGCTGTGGAGCTGGGCGGGCGCCTTATTCCGAGGTCGTATTCTCCGCGTCGCCTACAATGTTTTCCTCGTACAGGTAGGCATATGACATTTGGTTAAGCTTACCGTGCATTGCAACTGGACGTGATTTATTTCTTGGCTTTAGTGCGTTGCCACCTCTCTTTCGTTATATCTACACAGTATTAGTGTTAACACACATTCTAGTAAACGCTTTACTCTCAAAAGTAACTCAGACGAGTGGCAGTAAACCACCAATACCTGTTCCTTAAAGAATAGAATCCCTTTGGAGAAAACATCGTATCTCCCGAACTGTCTGTGATACAGTGACATACAGGGTGTACCAAAAAGAATCATCCGATTTGGCACGTCTGTATTTCTGAAACTAATAAACATATGTTGTTGTTGTTGTTGTTGTTGTTGTTGTTGTGGACTTCTGTCCTGGGACTGGTTTGATGTAGTTCTCCATGCTACTCTATCCTGTGCAAGCTTCTTCATCTCCCAGTACCTACTGCAGCCTACATCCTTCTGAATCTGCTTAGTGTATTCATCTCTTGGTCTCCCTCTACGATTTTTACCCTCCACGCTGCCCTCCAATACTAAATTCGTGATCCCTAGATGTCTCAGAACATGTCCTACCAACCGATCCCTTCTCCTAGTCAAGTTGTGCCACAAGCTCCTCTTCTCCCCAATTCTATTCAATACCTCCTCATTAGTTATGTGATCTACCCATCTAATCTTCAACATTCTTCTGTAGGACCACATTTCGAAACCTTCTATTCTCTTCTTGTCCAAACTATTTATCGTCCATGTTTCTCTTCCATACATGGCTACACTCCATACTAATACTTTCAGAAACGACTTCCTGACACTTAAATCTATACTCGATGTTAACAAATTTCTCTTCTTCAGAAACGCTTTCCTTGCCATTGCCAGTCTACATTTTATATCCTCCATACTTCTCCCATCATCAGTTATTTTGCTCCCCAAATAGCAAAACTCCTTTACTATTTTAAGTGTCTCGCTTCCTAATCTAATTCCCTCAGCATCACCCGACTTAATTCGACTACATTCCATTATCCTCGTTTTGCTTTTGTTGATGTTCATCTTACATCCTCCTTTCAAGACACTGTCCATTCCGTTCAACTGCTGTTCCAAGTCCTTTGCTGTCTCTGACACAACTAGAATGTCATCGGCGAACCTCAAAGTTTTTATTTCTTCTCCATGGACCTTAATACCTACTCCGAATTTTTCTTTTGTTTCCTTTACTGCTTGCTCAATATACAGATTGAATAACAACAGGGAGAGGCTACAACCCTTCCCAACCACTGCTTCCCTTTCATGCCCCTCGACTCTTATGACTGCCATCTGGTTTCTGTACAAATTGTAAATAGTCTTTCGCTCCCTGTATTTTACCCCTGCCACATCCAGAATTTGAAACAGAGTATTCCAATCAACATTATCGAAAGCTTTCTCTAAGTCTACAAATGCTAGAAACGTAGGTTTGCCTTTCCTTAATCTAGTTTCTAAGATAAGTCGTAGTATTGCCTCACGTGTTCCAACATTTCTACGAAATCCAAATTGATCTTCCCCAAGGTTGGCTTCTACTAGTTTTTCCATTCGTCTGTAAAGAATTCGTGTTAGTATTTTGCAGCTGTGACTTACTAAACTGATAGTTCGGTAATTTTCACATCTGTCAACTCCTTCTTTCTTTGGGATTGGAATTATTATATTCTTCTTGATGTCTAAGGGTATTTTGCCTGTCTCATACATCTTGCTCACTAGATGGTACGGTTTTGTCATGACTGGCTCTCCCAAGGCCGTCAGTAGTTCTAATGGAATGTTGTCTACTCCCGGGGCCTTGTTTCGACTCAGGTCTTTCAGTGCTCTGTCAAACTCTTCACACACTATCTTATCTCCCATTTCATCTTCATCTACATTCTCTTCCATTTCCATAATATTGTCCTCAAGTACATCGTCCTTGTATAGACACTCCATATACTCCTTCCACTTGTATGTTTTCCCTTCTTTGCTTAGAACTGGGTTTCCATCTGAGCTCTTGCTATTCATACAAGTGGTTCTCTTTTCTCCAAAGGTCTCTTTAATTTTCCTGTAGGCAGTACCTATCTTACCCCTAGTGAGATAGGCCTCTACATCCTTACGTTTGTCCTCTAGCCATCCCTGCTTAGCCATTTTGCACTTGCTATCGATCTCATTTTTGAGACGTTTGTAATCCTTTTTGCCCGCTTCATTTACTGCATTTTTATATTTTCTCGTTTCATCAATTAAATTCATTATTTCTTCTGTTACCAAAGGATTTCTACTAGCCCTCGTCTTTTTACCTACTTGATCCTCTGCTGCCTTCATTACTTGATCCCTCAGATCTACCCATCCTTCCTCTACTGTATTTCTTTCCCCCATTCCTGTCACTTGTTCTTTGATGATTATTGAACCAAGTGTTAGCTATGATTAAGTTATGCTCTGTGCAAAATTCTACCAGACGGCTTCCTTTTTCATTTCTTAGCCCCAATCCATATTCACCTACTATGTTTCCTTCTCTCCATTTTTTTACTCTCGAATTCCAGTCACCCATGACTATTAAATTTTCGTTTCCCTTCAGTACATGAATTTCTTTTATCTCATCGTACATTTCTTCAATTTCTTCATCATCTGCAGAGCTAGTAGGCATATAAACTTGTACTACTGTAGTGGGCGTGGGCTTCGTGTCTATCTTGGCCACAATAATGCATTCACTATGCTGTTTGTAGTAGCTTACCCGCACTCCTACTTTTTTATTCATTATTAAACCTACTCCTGCATTACCCCTATTTGATTTTGTATTTATAACCCTGTATTCACCTGACCAAAAGTCTTGTTCCTCCTGCCACCGAACTTCACTAATTCCCACTATATCTAACTTTAACCTACCCATTTCCCTTTTTAAATTTTCTAACCTACCTGCCCGATTAAGGGATCCGACATTCCACGCTCCGATCCGTAGAACGCCAGTTTTCTTTCTCCTCCCTGGACTGTGCGACTGGTCCCGGCGGAGGTGCGAGACCTCCCTCGGGCATGGGTGCGTGTGTTTGTCCTTAGGATAATTTAGGTTAAGTAGTGTGAAAGCTTATGGACTGATGACCTTACCAGTTAAGTCCCATAAGATTTCACACATTTTTTTCTCCTGATAACGACGTCCTCTTGAGTAGTCGCAGCCCGGAGATCCGATGGGGGACTATTTTACCTCCGGAATATTTTATCCAAGAGGACGCCATCATAATTTAACGATACAACGAATTTTGTTTTTTGATGAACGGGAAACTCGAAAAGCTTTTTTTTCCCATATCCTTTCATGGGTGTTCAGTACCCCCTTGAGATACACGGCATATGTCAGTGCAGTATTCAGATTGTTCCCACACTGCAGCAAACACGTCTTGAGTTACAGCTTCCACAGCTGCTGTTATGCGATGTCTCAATTCATTCATTGTTGTTAGTTACGGAGGCACATAAACAGTCTTCTCTAAATCCTCACAAGAAATAATCACATAGTCACAGGTCTGGAGACCTTGGAGGCCAGTAATGAAGGGCTGTATCATTTGGTCCAGTGCGACCGATCCATCGTTCATTAATACTTTGATTTAAAAATTCCCGCACTTACAGATGCCAGTGTGGCGGTGCCACATCCTGTCGGTAAATGAAGTTCGAAATAGTCTCCAACTGTGGGAAAAGAAAGTTCTCAAACATATCGAGATATGTGGCTCCTGTATTAGTGTTCCCGTGAAGAAAAATGGACCCTACACTTTTTCCCGTGAAACTGCGAAAAACACATTAAATTTTCAAGAGTCTCTCTCATGTTGGACAACTTCATGTGGATTTCCGTACCCCATATTCTCACATTATGCCGGTTCACCTTTCCATTTAAATTGAATATTGGCTCGTCAGTAAACACTAAGCATAGAAGAAAACTGTCATCCTCCATCTTGCCAAGAACGACATTACAGAACTCCACACGTTGTTGTTTGTCACCTTCACGAAGAGCTTGCAGTAACTGAATTTTGTACGGTTTCATGTGTTATCGTCGACGCAACACACGCCAGACGGACATCGGTGGCATGTTGAGCTGTCGAACTGCACGGCGAATGGATTTCTGCGGACTCCTTGTGAAACTATGGCGGATGCATTCGACGTCTGTGTCAGACACCCATGGACGGCCCAGCGATTTGCCTTTACACAAACAACCTGTTTCTCGAATTGTTCATGGCATCATCTAATGCTCTGGGCTGTAGGAGGATCCACACCGTACCTAGTACGAAAGTGACGCAGGACAGTTATTACTGACCCGCGCTGCGCAAAACGTAGAACACCAGACGCTGTCTGTTGTCCCGACGCCACTTTTACTAGAACTGAAATGGGCGCACACTGCTGCCACCTAGTGGGAACCACGTAAAACTAGAGAATTTGCTTTTTCCAACAGTGCATTGTTCACCCACATATCTCAAATAACATAAGTTAAGATTTTTTAAAATCGGATGTATTTTGTAGATATTCAGTGGTATATGTGGACACTGCAAAATGCGTTGCGCATGGAGTTAGTAGTAAAGAAGTAATAAATTAATACATCATGCCGACGCTACAGTTTTGCTGCAAAAAGAGCTAAAATGTAGTGAGCGATGTTTTTGCTTTCATCGTTTTGTTAGGTCTCTCAGAGAGAATCAGTCAGCAAAGGTTTGAAATTATGTGTAAAGGTTTCCGGAAATCCCCGAATACTTTGATTCCCAAACAATGGATGAATATGGTCTCAGTAATTTACGCGCCTTGAGCAACGATGCCTCGAGACATACACAATTTCTCACTATCATAGTTGACTTATTGTGTTAAACTTTTAGTGTAAGATTATAGCTTTTAATGAGTATATTATGACAGCATTTTAAACAATTAAATTCGATCAATAACTGCGTGAAATATTGAAAACGAACTTGTTGCTGCCCCTGGAAGCCGTCAGATAGGCTATCAGGATAGCAGTTTGATAATACTGTACAAAGGAGGGGGAACAGTCCGTGGCTGTTGCCTCACATTCAGCACTATTCGTGCCACGGCAGTTCGTGGTAGCATGGTACATACAGTACTTGCTATCAGACTCAGTGCCTCACTCTGATATTGCTTTCACACCACACCGCCACACTGAGTTATTCCTTTATACCAAATACAAACTTGTTGAGGCTTTCGTGGCCACTTGTTGACAAACTGCCTATTGGCTTCTGTCTCGGGTTCTTCGGCATTGCAGGTTGGGGCAGGTGGAGAAATCGGCCGTGGCAGAGCACGCACTGAATAGGACCGACCACGTAATAGAATTCGCCGACACGGAAGTTCTAGCTGTAGAGAAGCACTATCACACGCGCTTGTTCAGAGAAGCTGTAGAAATACAAAAACACGCGAACAGTTTCAACAAGAAAGAGGAAAGCCTTAAGGTAAACGGATTCTGGGTTCCCGTACTGCAGCGAACGGCCGTCGCAGGCAGCAAGAGGAGAACCGCACCGGAAATGACCGCGGAGAAGCCCTCGGACGTTGGCGCGCCAGGTACATATAGTCTGCGGCCGCGAGCTCGGCTCCAGTTCACCACCGGCAATGGAGGGTGAAGCTTTGACAATGCCAGCCACTCGTGCTGGCGAAAGTCAGAAAAATCATTAGATGAACGTCGGCCGAAGAACCCGAGACAGAAGCCAATAGGCAGTTTATACCAAATATTTCAAACATTGTTGTTACGTAATCCACAGCCAATATTATTGACACACAATGCACAGGAAAAGATTTTTTTTAAGAACCGTGTTAAAGTGTCAACGTTATAAATACATCTTCTAACACATATTTCCGCAGATCGTGGTCTCGCGCTAGCGTTCTCGCTTCCTGAGCACGGGGTCCCGGGTACGATTCCCGGCGGGGTCAGGGATTTTCTCCTGCCTCGAGATGACTGGGTGTTGTTGTGTCGTCTTCATCATCATCATTCATCCCCATTACGGTCGGAGGAAGGCAATGACAAACCACCTCCACTAGGACCTTGCCTAGTACGGCGGTGCGGGTCTCCATCATCGTTCCCCTACGCTCTATCAAAGAGTATGGGACTACATCATCATCATCTAACACAAATATACATGGTTTGCTTTGTATTTCCTTTTTCATACTAATTATAGTCTCTTCCACAATGTATTTATAACTTAAGTGTGACATACACAATGTATGAATGGTACAGCCTCTACCACTCTTCGTTGGAAACGAGCTCACCGATCTTTTACAACTTCAAAAATTGGCAATTTGTGGTAACTTCTACGGGATCAAACTGCTGAGGTCATCGGTCCATAGGCTTACACACTATCTAATCTAACTTAAACTAACTTACACTAAGGACACAACCGTGCCCAAAGGAGGACTCGAACCTCCGACGGGGGAGGCCGCGCGACCCGTGGCAAGGCGCCCCTAGACCAAACGGCTACCCCGGGCGGTTAACTTAAAATGAAATAAATGTTCGATGGTATATAATTATTTTCTATTGATTGTTACCACGTGCAGTGTCATCAACTCGATGATGCGTACCCATCAGGGCCTGTTCGGGAACATTTTTTCGCATAAATGACATATCTTTTGGGGCGCACCCTTGCCCCCCTCCCCCCGCCATACTCTTCCCCCTCCCTGTCCCTGCTCAAGTCATTAGTCTTGTGGGCTTTTACTCATTTTGCTCACGCCTCAAATATAATAATCCCTCTACGTAGCTGAACGGCAACAACACGTTATGGATCTTGGTTCGATTTCTGGTTCAAATGGTTCAAATGGCTCTGAGCACTATGGGACTCAACATCTTAGGTCATAAGTCCCCTAGAACTTAGAACTACTTAAACCTAACTAACCTGAGGACATCACACACACCCATGCCCGAGGCAGGATTCGAACCTGCGACCGTAGCAGTCCCGCGGTTCCGGACTGCAGCGCCAGAACCGCACGGCCACCGCGGCCGGCTCGATTTCTGGTAACAGCACAGATTACGCTGACACGTCAGTCACTAAAATGGCCCTAGATGAAAATACGTGGACGAAGTTGAGTCACACGTAAATTATTATATATTCATCCACAAATATTATAATGAAATTTTTTAATGTGTATACAGAGTGATGTCGCGACGTTGTTACAAACTTCCAGGGGTGATGCAGAAGGATAAATGTATCAAATTGAGGTAAGGGAACCTGGTCCGCAAACGAATGGGTCAAAAGTTACAAGCGAAAATCGTTCAGAAACCTCTGACAGAGGACTTCTACTGCAAACTGTTTGTTTTGCACATTTCATGAGGTGATGGTTCAGACAAAAAGAAGTGCTCATAGCTCTGGAGGTATGCACTCTAGAGTCCATGTTTGTGGGATATTTTTTCCTTGTTTGGTGAGCCATACAGCCACCTCTCAAAACATGCGAAGAAAAGAGGTTACAGTAGAAGAGGTCCACTGTCAAAGGTATGAGAACGATAGCTTTGGACCCGGTCGTTCGCGGACTAGTGTCCGTTACCTCAAATTTGTTACGGTTATGAATAACAATGCTCAACATTCAGTAACCATTCAAATTATCATAAAAATTAAGACGTCGAGGACGATGCGTTTCCGAAACCCGCATAGCCTTATGAAGGTGCTTTATTCGCAACTAACGGTTTCACGTTGGTATAGACACAACTTCAAGTTTATAATGGTTAAATTTCCGTATTGTAGAGGGAAAGTTACGCAGTCCAAGCTTTCGGGATTTTGTCCACTTTGAGTCATACCACGTTGGTGGACTGTCATAATAAAATTGAGTACAACCAAAGAATTTTTTTTCAAAATGTGCAAAGTATGACTGTTAATTGAGACAGGCCGGATAAAACCCCGAATGATATACTATAAGGTCTGGTAGACGCCAGCTGTATCAAATCATTGTAAGTAAAATTTGTAATCCCGTGTGATGTGCGTACTTCCGCCATATTGCTAACAGGCCGATGTGGTGTAAGCAGCCCGTGGATGCTAGCAGTGTTGCTGTGCATTGCTAGCTAGATTGACAGGCTTCCACAGTGTAGACGAGGTATGGAGTTACGCATCAAACCAGTCTTTGTACTGAAGACCACAGCAAAAGACCGGAGTAGCCTGCTTCACTCGTCTCAGACAGTGGTAACCGGTGGCAGGTCTGAAACAAAAATAATCTAAAAACAATGAAAAGCATCTGAGGCAAATCCTAGAAGCAAAATGTGAAAATGGAATTTGGATGAAGATCAAAATCAAAGGAAATTTATCAAGTTACTAAAAATAAATCACAATTACATTCAGGAAACACCGGTCGCAATTTCGTGTTCACTTACAACAAGCAATAACAGGCTGTAAAAAAGAAAAATTGAACCTAGTTACTTCGCTGAAGAACGGAAACAATTGGATAGCAAAAACGCAAGAAGAACTAAAGGGCATTTATATTAATGAAGAAATCTTTCAAGATCAAAATTATGAACAATCACAAATTATCCGAGAAATGGCCCCGACGAGCTACAGGTTGGGCAGATAAGCAGAAGACAAAACGCAGTGAACTGGTGAAGAGAGATAATGCCAACATTTTCCCCACACGGTTGCCTTTCTCGCGTGCCGAAAATGTTGCCATTCCATAAATACATTCGACTCTAGTGCCAATCACAGTAAAAAATTAAAGTGATAAGATGCTGCTACGAAAAGAACTACAAAGATTAGAAAGCAATTCCTAGTTCTATACAACGAATCAAATAATAATAATAATAATAATAATAATAATAATAATAATAATAATAATCTTTTGACCGCCGACTGTACACATTCTGAACAGATGCCATATTTAAAAAATGTTGTCCCATCTGCGTCAAGAGAGCATCAGGGACTGTAGCCAAGAAACGTAACGGACGAGCAGTGCTACGAATTAGTTTTGCCGCAGATACCCTAAAGATAATCCGGAGATCTCTCACGTACCATAATTTTATCTAATGTGCAGCGCATGCTCACAAGATAGGACACTTTCGAGCCTAGCTCCCCTCGCTATCTGTATGTGCCTAGGAAATTTGCGCAGAAGAATTCATATTCTAACTGGTGCGCAATCTCTCCCCCCCCCCCCCCCCAACGCGCGCGCGCACACACACACACACACACACACACACACACACACACACACACACACACACACGTGCCACTGGAAAGGTCAAGAAGCAACTGTAAAAAGTGCCTGAGCCATGTAATACGAGCAGACACACATCAGGTGCGGGTCCCTACAATACGTCAAGATAAGGAAGAAGAAAAAAAAGAGGAAGAGGAAGAAAAAATAGTAAAATGAGAGTTTAACGACCCATCTACGACGTGTTCAGTAGAGACGGAACAGACAATCGGATTTGGGAACGAATGGAGGAGAAAATCAGCAGTGCTTTTCAAAGGAATCATCCCAGCTTTCGCTTTTAGAGATTTATGGAAATCGCAGAAAACCTTGATGTCCGGACGCAGATTTGAACCAGCCTTCTCCGCAGTGTGAGTCCATTGTCTTACCAGTGCTCCCTTTCCTCCGGTCGAGCAAGAGGAGGAAGAGCAGAATAATCTTACGCAATAAGGAGTGCTGCCACTTCTTGTGCCAGAAAAGTTCCCCAGGATAATTTATTTGTCTAGCTTGCACCTCTGAAACTTGGTTCGAAACTCTAATAATAGGGTTCAACAACAATGAAGAAAAAATTCTTACATGACGGGAGTTAGAATGACCCATTCTTCCAGGATTCTCTTTGTACTGATATGAATCAAAGTGGTACAGTTGTCTGGACGAAACTTCAACCGAAAATGTTACAAAACTCCACAATAACGAGTGGCGTTCTGTTTACGTTCAGTAAGACATCGTTGCGAAACGCCAGTCGGGACGAAAGAAAGTGTTAAGAAAAACGAGTATTATATTTTGTTCAACAGGAAAAAGATAAAAAAAAAATCAAATGTTGAAAGTGGAACACTTACTTTTGGTTAAAAATTAACTTCTTTCTCGATGTAGTCCTCATTTAAGTTGGATATACTCGTTTCCAGTGACCATTTCGCAACCCTGAAGAGTAAATCCGATAGGTCTCTACAGCCACCGAAACCTCTTCATTTGGCTCAAAAACGTTTGCCAGCTGTAGATTTCTTCAAACGTGACAATATGTGGAAGTCAGAGGAAAACTCATCTGCAGAAAAGCATGGATGTTCCAACAATCAGTACTACAAGTCCTTTAGTTTCCTCGTTGCCAAACGACATTTGTAGACAGATGCGATGAGGCGATGAAAAACTTGCGTATTATTCTTTAGTTTTTGTTTGTAGTCAGGAAGAATGGAACCCTTTTGAATCGCAGGACACGAAGTCTCCGAAAGCTCGCTTTACACAAGCGATTTTCTGCTCAAAGTCCGCTATTTTCGCCGCGTTCATTCATGTAACAGTTGTAGAATTGAATTTTGTGCCAGTTTATCGAAAACTGACACGGTGAGATCGCAGCTGTGTGAAATCACAGGTTACTCTATGCAGTATAGTAAAAACAATTTATTAAGAACTCTTTTTTTAAATCGCTATTTTCTTTTTGTTCTGTAGGACGCCGCCGTTCCAAGGAAATTTCCCACAACGAAAATCAACCAATATCGCATCTACACCGTAAGCTAAATGTAATTTTAAACGCAAATAGCTTTCTGACGATCAAACTGCCATTCGAAACATATATTTATTCTTATAGTGGTATGCACATAAAAAGCTGAATGGTGGAGTCAACCGCACTGCCAAGGAGCAGTATAGAACGTGACGCTCCAGCCAAATAGCGTCATTTTGCCGCGTCATCGTGTAGAAAGCGCTTGGGTGGGCTGGTGGAACATTTAGCGCAGTTTTTCAAATCATTTCAGGTACCGTGAAGTTACTTAGTAACAACTGTGTTGATTATGGGTGGCGTACAACACTCACAACAATTATTACGTTAAGAAGTGCCAGAGAGAATTTCCCGAGTGCATAAATGCTACTAGGGAGAGTAAGAAGCAGAAACAGTGTAGCGGTCATCCCGGCGTTCGCCGGTTACTCCACTGCATGCATCAGCTGGAGCGTGTGGCGTGGGACAGAGTATTTTCCGTCCCTCTCTGCACTGAACGCTTCACGCAGCTTACTTGCGCATCAGTATAACAAACAGCATTGTTAACAGTGGCTGCGGTTCTTACTTTACCGTAAGAATTAACCTGTATAATGAATTTTGTGCTTTCGTCTTCTTAATGTTCCTTTTACTGTTTCCTGTGTTTTCTTAACGCAATGCAGACGTTGCATGACACTCGATATTGTCTGTACTAGTGTTCTCTCAAAAGCACGACTAAATATCTGAAATCGGAATTGTATTTACGTTTAACAATACCTGGACAAAGAAAAACCCTATGTGGTGCATTAATGAGCTACACTGCGCATTAGTTAGAACGTTGCTATCATTTTCATTAAAATCGTGTTTAATTAACATTGTTTCATCAATGCAAAAGCCATATGTAATAACCTTTAGACTTTAAAAGAGTGTATTTCAGTCAACATTGTCAAAAGCTTTCTCTTAAGTCTGCAAATGCTAAAAACGTAGGATTGCCTTTCCTTAACCTATCTTCTAAAATAAGTCGTAGGGTCAGTATTGCCTCGCGTGTTCCTGCTTTTCTCTGGAATCCAAACTAATCTTCCGCGAGGTCGACTTCTAGCAGTTTCTCCATACTTCCCTAAAGGATTCGTGTTAGTATTTTGAGTCGTGATTTATTAAACTGATAGATCGCTAATTTTCACACATGTCGGCAGCTGTTCTCTTTGGAATTGGGATTATTATATTCTTCTTGAAGTCTGAGGGTATTTCGCCTGTTCAAAAAATGGTTCAAATGGCATCTATGGTCATCAGTCCCCTAGAACTTAGAACTACTTAAACCTAACTAACCTAAGGACATCACACAGCACCCAGTCATCACGAGGCAGAGAGAATCCCTGACCCCGCCGGGAATCGAACCCGGGCGCGGGAAGCGAGAACGCTACCGCACGACCACGAGCTGCGGACTATTTCGCCTGGCTCATACATCTTGCTCACCAGATGGACGAGTTTTGTTTCATGGGTGGCTCTCCCAAGGCTGTCAGTAGCTCTAACGGAATGTTGTCTATTCCCAGTGCATTGTTTCGACTTAAGTCTTTCAGTGCTTTGTCAAATTCTTCACGCAGGATTATATCTCCCTTCTCATTTTCCTCTACATCCTCTTCCATTTCCAAAATATTGCCCTCAATTAGATCTCCCTTGTGTAGACCCTCTATACAGTGTGTAAATTTTAAGTTGACAAACTAGAATAACTCCAAAAATTAGCTTCACACGAGAAAAGTCTAGAATCCAAAGTTGATCATTTTCGAGGGGGCATCTGCTGGTGCTAAAATTAGCCCGCCACCCCAGCCGCCTGGAGGTGGGGCTGGAGGCAACTTTAAAATTTCAAATGAGAATCGCCATTATTTATTGCAGAATCAGACTCTGCATAAAAACTACGTACATTTTGTTTTAAACATTTGTTTTGATTCTTGGTATTTAGCGCTGTAATTCAAGAAAATCCACGTTCTCATTTTTGCATGGAAAATGGTCACGGATAAACAAAAAATACTTATTTACTTCGTAAATTGTGATTCGCTAAAACTCTCCCCCTTTTCCTTATAGGGTGGGGTTTGAGAGAGAGGAATTAGAGTTTTTCAAACAAAACTTTTCCGAATCTGCGGAAAAATTACTATTTGGGTCAACATTGGCAAACTCTGATTCCTCTCGCTCAAACCACACTCTATGGGGAGAGAGGGAGAGTTTTAGTATTAGCGAATCAAAATTTACGAAGTAAATAAGTATTTTTTATTTATCCGTAACCATTTTCCACACAAAAATGAGAATATAGATTTTCTTGAATTACAGTGCTAACTACCAAGAATCGAAACAAATGTTTAAGACAAAATGTACGTAGTTTTTTATGCACAATCTGATTCTGCAATAAAAAAATAGGGGTTCCCATTTGAAATTTTATAGTTGCCTCCCGCCCCACCCCCAGGGGGCTGGGGTGGCGGGCTAATTTTAGCACCGGCAGAGGTCCCCCTCGAAAATAATGAACTTCGGACTCTACACATTGTTTTTCGGGTGGAGCTTATTTTTCGAGTTATTCTGGCTTGTCAACTTAAAATTTACAGCCTGTATACTCCATCCACCTTTCTGCTTTCCCTTCTTTGCTTAGGACTGCTTGTCCATCTGAGCTCTTGATATTCAGATTCTCTTTTCTCCAAAGGTATCTTTAATTTTCCTGTAGGCAGTGTCTATCTTACCCCCTAGTGATGTATGGTTTTTACATCCTTTCATTTGTCCCCTAGCCATTCCTGCTTAGCCACTCTGCACTTCATGCGCTCTCATTTTTTAGACGCTTGTATTCCCTTTCGCCTGCTTCAATTATTGCATTTTTATATTTTCTCCTTTCATCGATTAAAATGTTTGCTATAGTAAGTAAATGTTATTTCGAAACGTTTGGGCGACACTTCCATTTTTTTTCAATTCCCAGCAGTGTGGAGAATTTATCATACGACCTTTTTCACGAATATCACTATCACTTTTACTTTGGTAAAATAACAGGTGCAGCAGTGAAAGAGGTGATTTTATACCCCTCCATCAACGATACAAATTTATTCACAACGACATAAAAGAAATACCATATGAATTTAGGGTGTTTGCAATTTAAAATGGCCATCACTTGGAAATGACCTCAAGTAGATGGCTGCCATTTTCCTTCATACACATTTCAAATGTTTTACGGAAGTTAGACATTACATGTTGCAGGACTGATACTGGAATTCGATTAGCGTCCACCCGAATTTGATCCTTGAGTTCCTAAGTGGTGTATGGTGCGTCATACCGGAAGATCTGAGATTTCATATGACCCCAGAGGAAGAACTTCCACGCTGAAAGGTCAGAGGATCTCGGAGGCCAGGAACTGTTCCCGTTCTTGGAGACGAGATGACCAGGAAAAATGTTCCTTAGCGCGTTAACGGAATGCCGCGAGGTATGGCATGTTGTCCCGTCTTGTTGAAAGAATGTGTTTAGTCACAGGAAGATCAGCAAGCTGTCGCACTAGGAAATGGTACAACACGTGGACATAACGTTCTGTATTCACATTAACAGCATTGCCGCGATAGTCTTAAAGAAATAAGGCTCCAAGACTCCAAGCGATGATACGCCGAACCACACTACCACTTTCTGATTGTGAAGTGGCCTTCCCTAAAGCATTTCAAGATTTTTGCTTGAGCATTATCTAAAGTTCTGCTTGTTAAAAGACTGACTCATAAAAATTGGCCTCATCGCTCACTATCAGGTTGCCGCACAGCCGAGGGTTGTCGTTCATGAGTTCCAACAGTTCCCGGCAAAAGCGTTGTCTCTTTGGGAGGTCATCCACATTCAGTTCTCGCACTACGTGAATTTTACGTAGGTGTTGTTGTAGTTCCTTGTGCAACATTCGATGTACACTGCGATCCGATATGTCAAGTTGCAGCGCGTATTACGAGTAGCACACCTGGGACTTGGGCTGAAGGTATCTTCCACTGCTACGACATTCTCTGATGTGTACGAGCGTTTGC
Source organism: Schistocerca nitens (assembly GCF_023898315.1). Lineage (NCBI taxonomy): Eukaryota > Metazoa > Arthropoda > Insecta > Orthoptera > Acrididae > Schistocerca > Schistocerca nitens. Next base: position 535,182,990 of record NC_064621.1, on the reverse strand, counting down.
ACTTCCACCCCTCTCCCACACCGTATTACCTGTTTCCTCAAAGTTCTGCACTCAACCCTGATTTCCAGGGTTGCCAAATCTCCCGTTTCACTGCCGCACCTGTTTCTATCATTGCTACTTTGTTAATTATGCTGATATATTTCCAGTTTCTTTTATAAGAAGGATGGTCCCTCATAGCCACAGTTTCACCGTTGAGGAGCCAAACTACAAAGCCGACAGATCTCGCAACACAAGCAGTTTCGGTGCCGATGTGTAAATACGACCGCTCGTAACTGGCGAGACTCAGTTCAAGAATAATACACGGGGGCGCTGCAGCAGACTCACTTGCCAAGAGTAGCCGATTGAGACAAGAAAGCTGGTCGGGTAAAAGGGGCTAAAGCCGTCGGCATACGGACCGTGCTTCCGAATGTCAACATTATGTCGTTTCCGACGCCACAGCGCGGAAAAAGCACGTTGGGATGTCTTTGCGAAAGTGCAGAACAAAACCTAGCAAGTCAGATATTCTGAACGTGATTTGAACGTAGATGAATGAGATGGAAGAACGCCACGTCCGTCACATTACGCCATCTCTCTTCAATATAGAGTCGCGAGACGTAATATTTTTTCATATGATGCACATATGTATATATGCCGTTTCTAAGCTCCAGTAAATTGAGGGTCCACTGTTGGTTGTACGATTTGTTGTAATACAGTGATGGGAAACATACTGGTGGTTAAAGAATTATCGTAACTTGCGTCTTATGAAGGCAAGCCGGTTCAAGGCAACAGGACATTGAGGACCCATAAGAAATCCAATGTTCTATGTACAGTTTGTTATAATTAAATGCCAGTTAACGACATCTCTACGATTAGAAATTTCTGGAGACGGTAAGACGCTAAGTATGGTCACGTAACACTTAAGGTCGGTATAGCGCAATGATTTGCCGGCGTGGTAGCTCAGCGTATTTGGTCAGAGGGTTAGCTACTCTCCATAATACAAAACTGAGTGAGCGGATCAACGAAGAACCTGAACTGGTGTCATCGAACGTCCGCCCCGAACAATTTCAACGAACAATATAGAACAAAATGAGATCAACAAAAAAAGCATGTTCGGTCAGAGGTTTGGCTGCCCTCTGTAATAAAAAACTGAGTGAACGGGTTAATGTTGAACTTGAACGGATGTCACGGGATGCCCGCCACGAACAAATGTAACGAACAAAATGTGATAAAAAAATTAGAGACGCGGAATTGTAAATTAACTTGTGATGTGATGCTGGTTCGCGTTTCACTGAATCCAAATACTTTTTTTTCTAACCCTTACGTTTTCTAATAGATTCTGATATTTTTTTTAGTTAAAAAGAAGTTTATTCTGTAACGTTCGATGTTACGTAAATATAAGTGCACACTTACTGAGGAGAAAGTCTGGTCGATTGACTTTACTACAAGACACCTTGCAGTACGAGCAGTAACATATCTCGCATTTTCTTGTTTCAAGTTTTCTATTTAACACGTAAAGATTCTGCTACTAGATAGGAACGGTGATGAAATAAGAATGACCTTAGGGTTTTACTAAAAAGAGAAAATGATGTAATAATTTTTATCTTGTGTGGAGAACTATTGTAAATTTGATACTTACTACTTGTAATGTAACTTTTATAGGCAGAAGCCCTTACTGATTGGACATGGTAATTTCCTTTTTGCCCTGTAACATGTTCATGGATATTGAGGTTTTTATTAATACAGGGTGGCGCACGAAATGTGTTACCAATTGTTTCTTTCACAATTTACGACGCACATTAGATATCCCGCTAGGATCTCTACAGCAGTACCAGCAGAGCTTGGAAAAACAAATGAGTTACGAAATGACGTGTAATTCATGATACTGCCGCTAGGAGACCAGTAAGCAGCAATGCCTGACAATGGAAGACTGACGCAACAGCAACGATCGGCAGTTGTGTTACTTTTTCATGAAACGAAAAACCTTGTTGTGACTCGGAGGCGTTTTCGACAACAGTTTAACACACGATGGGTCCCTTGCAAGAAGACCATCCACAGGTTGTACGATAAATTTGTACAGGAAGTAACAGTATTGGAAGCCTGTTTGTTTCGCCGGAGAATATTGAAGCGTGTAAGTAGGTTGTTTAGGTTTTCTTATTGGTAACGCCACGTAGCACTCTGTATGAACATCACTGGCTGTGCTGTGTGCAGTGTGTGGCTAGTTTGCATTGTTGTCTGCCATTGTAATGTTGGGCAGTTCGATGTTAACAGCGCGTAGTGTTGCGCAGTTGGAGGTGAGCCGCCAGCAGTGGTGGATGTGGGGAAATGAGATGGCGGATCTGTGAGAGCGGATGATCTGGACGTCTGTCCATCAGAAACAGTACATTTGTAGGAATGGATGTCATGAACTGCTATATATGTTGTAACTATTAAGGTAAATACATTGTTTGTTCTCTATTAAAATCTTTCATTTGCTAACTATGCCTATCAGTAGTTAGTGCCTTCAGTAGTTTGAATCTTTTATTTAGCTGGCAGTAGTGGCGCTCGCTGTATTGCAGTAGTTAGAGTAACGAAGATTTTTGTGAGGTAAGTGATTTGTGAAACGTATAGGTTAGTGTTAGTCAGGGCAATTTTTTTGTAGGGATTTTTGAAAGTCAGATTGCGTTGCGCTAAAAATATTGTGTGTCAGTTTAAGCACAGTCATGTATAATTGTTCAAAGTGGACGTTTCAAGCGGTATGAGTTGCTGTACAGAGAAGTCCCGGGAAGTCGTGTAGAAAGGCAGCAGTGCAACTGGGGATATCCAGACGCTCCGTTCAACGCATTCTTAAAAGTGACCTCCATATGTACCCATACAAGATAACCTGTGCACAGAAGCTCACTGAAGAACACAAGCAGCAGAGACTACTCGTTGCTCAGTGAGCGGAGGATAGGGAAGAAACTCTCAACAACTTTTGGCTTTCAGACGAGGCGCATTTTCATTTAGACGGTGTGGTTAACAAACAAAATGTACGCTTTTGGGCCACTGAAAACCCACAAGTGCTTCATGAACGACAACATTATGCTCCGAGGATTACAGCGTGGGCAGCAATTTCCAGTCACAGACTTACTGGACCCTTTTTCTTTGAAGAAACTGCGAACAGTGAGCGTTATTTGAGCATGCTTCGCAGTAGCTTCATTCCCCAGCTTCTTGATACTGCCTTGCCCTTCAACACGCAGTGGTTCATGCAAGATGGAGCAAAACCACATACTGCAAAGACTGTGTTGGAGTTTTTACACGAGCATTTTGACATGCGGATCATTTCACTCAGGTTTCCAGGTCGCTTCAATGACGGACAAAATTGGCCCCCCAATAGTCCAAATGGTTCAAATGGCTCTGAGCACTATGGGACTTAACAGCTATGGTCATCAGTCCCCTAGAACTTAGAACTACGTAAACCTAACTAACCTAAGGACATCACACAACACCCAGCCATCACAAGGCAGAGAAAATCCCTGACCCCGCCGGGAATCGAACCCGGGCGTGGGAAGCGAGAACGCTACCGCACGACCACGAGATGCGGGCCCCAACAGTCCAGACCGCAATCCATGTGACTCTTTTCCTTGGAGGTGCCTAAAGGAAAAAATTTTCCCGAAACGTCCACATGATTTAATGGAGCGCAAGCTTACAGTGAAATTACGGAAGAAATGTGCCGTAGGGTAATCATTAACTGCCGGCCGGAGTGGCCGAGAGGTTCTAGGCGTTACAGTCTGGATCCGCGCGACCGCTACGGTCGCAGGTTCGAATCCTGCCTCGGGCATGGATGTGTGTGATGTCCTTAGGTTAGTTAGGTTTAAGTAGTTCTACGTTGTAGGGGACTGATGACCTCAGATGTTAAATCCCATAGTGCTCAGAGCCATTTGAACCATTTAATCACTAACTTCAGTGTCCGTTTGAAGGAAGTTAGGAAACGAAATGGTGGACATATTGAGCATGTGCTGAGTTAGAACAAATCTCCATGGACGGCTCTTCATTGTAGTATATGTTCCTTTCTGATTGTATTGACAATAAATTTTACATTCAAAAATAAAATGGTAACACATTTCGTGCGCCACCCTGCATGTACTACAGACAGAACAACATGGCTAGCACGTGGACAAAGGAGGAAATGGACGTTTTAACAGAGCTAAGGTAGGAACTCTACTCCCGTCCATTCCGTAAACAGTGTCACTTACGAGACGCATACGGCCCACAACTGCCTCTAGAGCGCGGTGCGATCGCGTATACCAGGTTGGGGCTCAAGTATCGTATGCACGAGTCGCATCGCTTCCGGACGTTGACTTCCGAAAGGACTGTCCACGTACCGGCGGCCTTAGGGCGACCACGGCTGTTGTTTCGGAACGATAAGCTATTCTTCCCCGCACACTCTACATGCGCGTACAGAGCGGTTGCAGCAGAAGAAAGGGTGGCACTGCATGAAGGTGTTCTTACTTTAGTCGTGTCACACATTTCCGAGATGAACGATACAAGAGGGAACATCGTCACCGTGGCATTAGCTGCGGCCTAACATCATACTGTATCACAGCTGTCATCAACAAACAAAAAGCATACAAACTTCATCTCTTACTTCCACGTCCCTCCCTCCCTCCCCCCCCCTTTGCAATCGCAGTTCTTTCAAAACCAAGCACTGAACGCCTCTAGAGCTGCAGGCCTAACCACACCCCCTCAGATTTAGTGATAAGTTGGACCACTGGATATCCCGTCGAAACTGAACACAGATCAAGCATGAAAACAGGAAGGAGGTGTATTAAACAGTGGAAACAAGAAGAAAAAAGAAACAGTGAACGGTCCAAACTTAATATGTGCAATATTGAGCACCGTTAACGGTCATCGTGTCGTGGTTGTGTGGTCCTGATGTTAGACTACGACGGGGCAGATCCGGGTTCATATCTCACACGGTCCCATTTTCTTTTTTTCCCACAAAATTACGAGCTTTCCGTCCGGTCATTGACGTGTCTGTTTGCTGTATTCAAATTTGTGTGTGTGTATTGCCGTTACTTCAGTTTGCAACAGCGGCTTGTAACGAAGGTATCTCCAGACATGCGTACCTCCTACTTGTTCTACACAGATACCACGTTATGCGTCTTGTGTTCCGTTTTGGAAGTATGACTCTTACATTCCTTAGTTGTAACATAATTCACACCCGTTTATTTGTTGTTTTCATTCCTGTTAGAGATCTAAGCGCATCTCACACGATCTCGCTATTCATCACAGAATATGAGTCATGTGGTAAGAATATATTACTGTCGCAAGTAAATGTGACGAATAGTGAGCGCAGGCGAGATGCCGCATAGGTCTCCCACAGAAATAAAAACAACAAATAAACGGGTGCTAAATAGGTTACAGCGGTGGAATTTAAGAGTCGAAACTTCTAAAACGGAACGCAAGAGGCATAACACGTGGCACCTGTGTACAAGAATTAGGAGGTACGTACGTACGGAGGTCCCTTCGTTACACGTCGCTGTTGCAAACGGACATTACGCAACGACACATATACAATTTTGAATACAGCGAACAGACACATCAATGGCCGGACGGACAGTTCGTAATTTTGTGGAAAAAAAGTAGAGCACGAGGGAAATTCAAATCGGCCCCTTCCGCAGCCTAACACCGCGACTACAAGACCACGACCCGAGTCTCATTACTGTCGCTCCCTCCCGTCGGAGGTTGGAGTCCTCCCTCGGGTATGGGTGTGACTGTTGTTCTTAGCATAATTTACTTTAAGTTGTGTGTAAGTCCACGGACCTCAACGGTTTGGTCCCTTAGGAATTCACGCGCACACACACACACACACACACACACACACACACACACACACACACACACACACACTTCCACAGTTCAGTACGCCTTCACACACACTGTCGCTCTTTTTTTTCCTCCACAGTTCAGTACACCTTCTTACTGTTTTCATGGTCGATCTATGTTCAGTTTTTTACGGACTATCAAATGGGCCAACTTACCACTAAATCTGAGGTGGGTGCGATGGGGAATTTCCCATGTAAGAAGGTATTTCAGTCAGTTGTAGAATTCTGTAACAAGTTTCATGCTTGCGCAAGAGCTAGAAAATCTCTTCTGCTGGAAGCTACGTGGATTCTGCAAAGTATCGAGATTCCCAAATTCAGTTCGCTCTGTCCGTCGGTGAGATCCAGAGCGACGCAGACAATGGCGCGCATGATGATGCCGTGTTCCGGTAGGTACTCGATACACTTCGATTCTAGCGTTAACATGAATTGTCTCGTGCATGCCGTCGGAAGCTACGTGAGGCTGCATCAGGCGATGCTGTTGTCTTTAGAAAGGTTGTAAGGCCAGAAAACTGTAGCGAAATGCAAGGAGGACTGCAGAGGGTCGATGTTTGTTGCCCGTACTAGTAGTTAAAAAAAAACCGTGAAATCTTATGAGACTTAACTGCTAAGGTCATCAGTCCCTAAGCGTACACATTACTTAACCAAAATTATCCTAAAGACAAACACACGCACCCATCCCCGAGGGAGGACTCGAACCTCTGCTGGGACACTAGTAGTTCATCCATGACGTAGATAAATGTAACATATTACCCATAAACAGGCTGAAACGCCGTTATCGATCGATGGCGAGATTGACAATCAATTAGCATAAACAGCAAGAACTACAAAATATCAAGAGAACCATTTTCTTGCTGCGCTCTATCCAATGTGATCGTCCTTATACACGGTGCAAATTTTTGTGGCTGTCTCGCTGCTGTCACACCCCTACTGAATTCAAGCAGAACAACGTCGGAAATGTTCGGATTTCTCCACTTGGCACTCCATTTGTAACGTCCCCTTTGAAAAATTATGAATGACTATGCTGGTAAACTTAAAATGGTTCAAATGGCTCTGAGCACCATGAGACTTAACATCTGAGATCATCAGTCCCCTACAACTTAGAACTACTTAAACCTAACTAACCTAAGGACATCACACACATCCATGCCCGAGGCAGGATTCGAACCTGCGACCGTAGCGGTCCCGCGGTTCCAGACTGAAGTACCCAGAACCGCTCGGCCTGGTAAACTTCTACGTTATTTGATTTTCAAACAGCTGAGCAAAACTCAACGTATTCAAACAGTTTTCTCTTTACTTAATCTGATCATCACTAAACTGACACACAATATTTTTTTGCGCAGCGCAATCTGACTTTCAATAATCCCTACAAAAGAATGGCCCTGACTAATAATAACCTATACCTTTCATGAATCATTTACCTCACAAAAATCTTCGTTACTCGAACTACTGCAATACAGCGAGCGCCAATACTGCCAGCTAAATAAAAGATTCTAGCTACTGATGGCATAGTTAGCAAATGAAAGATTTTGATAGAGGACAATCAATGTAATTACCTTATTAATGTTCAAAAGTTATTATCATATATATATAATCAATTCATGACATCCATCTTTACAAATTTCCTTTTTCTGGCGGACACACGTCCAAATCGTCCGCTTATAGTAACCTCTCAAAACTTTGGCATCTCTCTCTCCACATCCACCACTGCTAGCGACTCACCTCCAACTGCCCAATGCTACGCGCTGTTCACATCCAACAGCCCAACACTACGCTAGCGAATATTCCAACAATGAGTCCAACCAGCCACAGACTGCACACAGCGCAGTCAGCGATTTTCATACACAGCACTACTCGGCATTACCAACATAAAAACCTAAACAGTCTACTTCACATTTTCTAATGATAAAATCACAATATGTTAACTCAAGTAGCAACAGCGAACCACAAATAAACAATGACAATCGATAAATTAACCCACAGCAACCGGGATACCAACACGCAAAACAAAACAAAAAAAAAGCTACGAACCTACGCCTAACTTAATACAAACAGTTTCACACATAGGTAAAGATAATTATTGAAATCACAGCCCTTGAATTAAATATGTGACACGAAAGATGACAGAATTCCCACTACGATCGAAACACGGCGTGTACTCAATGCACAAGTTTACTCACCTTCATTCTTAGATGTCCGTACTTTAGATTCGACGAGCGATTCGAAGTCTCTACTTAAATTCAATCACACCACTCTGCCGTATTCTCCGGTGGCAGAAAACTACAGTCTCTACTTCTCGATCGATGTCCGGAACTCTTCTCCCCTTCTGCGTCTCTCGCGCTCCCAAGGACACCTCTTCCAGCACCACCATTCCACAACCTCCTCACCCTTCAGCCATGGAGAGCTGAAGCAGCTCCCCACCAAGTTTCACACTCCATTCCACATCTGACTTATACACAGATGGACTATCATTCCTACACTAATGATTCTATAACTAAATCCATATTCTGATCGACAGGTTATGTCATGAAGCGTCTGCTGACACCAGTTCTTAACATTTTTAATTACATATCATCATCAACGCATTTTTGATTCTAGTGGACTTCATTCATATTATAATCAGTATCATCTCTCAGCACCCTTCAGAGCCTCTGTATGCTGCATACCGCCCATCCCTTAGTGCAAAAGGGTCCAGGAAAGCTGTCACTTGCTCACTCTTGATGGAGCCACAGTGATGTTTATGCGGGTCCCTGGTCATGCCGGTCTGCCAGGAAACGAGGCTGCTGACGCTGCTGCCAAGGCTGTAGTCATCGTACCTCAGCCCACTAGTTCTTATATTCCCTCCGATGATCGCGCTGTTGCCGTCTGTCAGCAGGTCGCGTCACTTCGGCATCGCCACTGGTCCTCTCTTCTTGGGAATAAGCTCCAGATTATCAAGCCCCTCGCAGCGGCTTGGAGGACCTCCTCTAATTTTAATCAGGTTGAGTATAGGGCATTGCCTTTTTAGCTATTGCCATTTGTTACGAGGAGCTAAATTATCAGCATTGATCAAAATATTATAAATCGATTCACTAACCATGACAGCCCCCCCCCCCCCCCATGAACCATGGACCTTGCCGTTGGTGGGGAGGCTTGCGTGCCTTAGCGATACAGATGGCCGTACCGTAGGTGCAACCACAACGGAGGGGTATCTGTTGAGAGGCCAGACAAACATGTGGTTCCTGAAGAGGGGCAGCAGTCTGGATGATTGACTGATCTGGCCTTGTAACATTAACCAAAACGGCCTTGCTGTGCTGGTACTGCGAACGGCTGAAAGGAAGGGGAAACTACAGCCGTAATTTTTCCCGAGGACATGCAGCTTTACTGTATGATTAAATGATGAAGGCGTCCTCTTGGGTAAAATATTCCGGAGGTAAAATAGTCCCCCATTCGGATCTCCGGGCGGGGACTACTCAAGAGGACGTCGTTATCAGGAGAAAGAAAACTGGCATTCTACGGATCGGAGCGTGGAATGTCAGATCCCTTAATCGGGCAGGTAGGTTAGAAAATTTAAAAAGGGAAATGGATAGGTTAAAGTTAGATATAGTGGGAATTAGTGAAGTTTGGTGGCAGGAAGAACAAGACTTTTGGTCAGGTGATTACAGGGTTATAAATACAAAATCAAATAGGGGTAATGCAGGAGTAGGTTTAATAATGAATAAAAAAGTAGGAGTGCGGGTTAGCTACTACAACCATCATAGTGAACGCATTATTGTGGCCAAGATAGACACAAAGCCCATGCCTACTACAGTAGTACAAGTTTATATGCCAACTAGCTCTGCAGATGATGAAGAAATTGATGAAATGTATGATGAGATAAAAGAAATTATTCAGGTAGTGAAGGGAGACGAAAATTTAATAGTCATGGGTGACCGGAATTCGTCAGTAGGAAAAGGGAGAGAAGGAAACATAGTAGGTGAATATGGATTGGGGGGAAGAAATGAAAGAGGAAGCCGCCTTGTAGAATTTTGCACAGAGCATAACTTAATCATAGCTAACACTTGGTTCAGGAATCATGAAAGAAGGCTGTATACATGGAAGAAGCCTGGAGATACTAAAAGGTATCAGATAGATTATATAATGGTAAGACAGATTTAGGAACCAGGTTTTAAATTGTAAGACATTTCCAGGGGCAGATGTGGATTCTGACCACAATCTATTGGTTATGAACTGCAGATTGAAACTGAAGAAACTGCAAAAAGGTGGGTATTTAAGAAGATGGGACCTGGATAAACTGAAAGAACCAGAGGTTGTAGAGAGTTTCAGGGAGAGCATAAGGGAACAATTGACAGGAATGGGGGAAAGAAATACAGTAGAAGAAGAATGGGTAGCTCTGAGGGATGTAGTAGCGAAGGCAGCAGAGGATCAAGTAGGTAAAAAGACGAGGGCTAATAGAAATCCTTGGGTAACAGAAGAAATATTGAATTTAATTGATGAAAGGAGAAAATATAAAAATGCAGTAAATGAAGCAGGCAAAAATGAATACAAACGTCTCAAAAATGAGATCGACAGGAAGTGCAAAATGGCTAAGCAGGGATGGCTAGAGGACAAATGTAAGGATGTAGAGGCTTGTCTCACTAGGGGTAGGATAGATACTGCCTACAGCAAAATTAGAGAGACCTTTGGAGAGAAGAGAACCACTTGTATGAATATCAAGAGCTCAGATGGCAACCCAGTTCTAAGCAAAGAAGGGAAGGCAGAAAGGTGGAAGGAGTATATAGAGGGTTTATACAAGGGCGATGTACTTGAGCACAATATTATGGAAATGGAAGAGGATGTAGATGAAGACGAAATGGGACATAAGATACTGCGTGAAGAGTTTGACAGAGCACTGAAAGACCTGAGTCCAAACTAGGCCCCGGGAGTAGACAACATTTCATTAGAACTACTTACAGCCTTGGGAGAGCCAGTCCTGACAAAACTCTACCATCTGGTGAGCAAGATGTGCGAGACAGGCGAAATACCCACAGACTTCAAGAAGAATATAATAATTACGATCCCAAAGAAAGCAGGTGCTGACAGATGTGAAAATTACCGAACAATCAGTTTAATAAGTCACAGCTGCAAAATACTAACGCGTATTCTCTACAGACGATTGGAAAAACTGGTAGAAGCTGACCTCGGGGAAGATCAGTTTGAATTCCGTAGAAATATTTGAACACGTGAGGCAATATTGACCCTACGACTTATCTTAGAAACTAGATTAAGGAAAGGCAAACCTACGTTTCTAGCATTTGTAGACTTAGAGAAAGCTTTTGACAATGTTGACTGGAATACTCTCTTTCAAATTCTGAAGGTGGCAGGGGTAAAATACAGGGAGCGAAAGGCTATTTACAATTTGTACAGAAACCAGATAGCAGTTATAAGAGTCGAGGGGCACGAGAGGGAAGCAGTGGTTGGGAAGGGAGTGAGACAGGGTTGTAGCCTCTCCCCGATGTTATTCAATCTGTATATTGAGCAAGCATCAAGGAAACAAAAGAAAAATTCGGAGTAGGTATTAAAATTAATGGAGAAGAAGTAAAAACTTTGAGGTTCGCCGATGACATTGTAATTCTGTCAGAGACAGCAAAGGACTTGGAAGAGCAGTTGAACGGAATGGACAGTGTCTTGAAAGGAGGGTATATGATGAACATCAACAAAAGCAAAACGTGGATAATGGGATGTAGTCGAATTAAGTCGAGTGATGCTGAGGGAATTAGATTAGGAAATGAGACACTGAAAGTAGTAAAGGAGTTTTGTTATTTGGGGAGCAAAATAACTGATGATGGTCGAAGTAGAGAGGATATCAAACGTAGACTGGCAACGGCAAGGAAAGCGTTTCTGAAAAAGAGAAATTTGTTAACATCGAGTATAGATTTAAGTGTCAGGAAGTCATTTCTGAAAGTATTTGTATGGAGCGTAGCCATGTATGGAAGTGAAACATGGACAATAACTAGTTTGGGCAAGAAGAGAATAGAAGCTTTCGATATGTGGTGCTACAGAAGAATGCTGAAGACTAGATGGGTATTGAATAGGAATGGGGAGAAGAGAAGTTTGTGACAAGGGATCGGTTGGTAGGACATGTTCTGATGCATCAAGGGATCACCAATTTAGTACTGGAGGGCAGCGTGGAGGGTAAAAATCGTAAAGGGAGACCAAGAGATAAATACAGTAAACAGATTCAGAGGGATGTAGGTTGCAGTAGGTACTGGGAGACGAAGAAACTTGCACAGGATAGAGTTGCATGGAAAGCTGCATCAAACCAGACACAACAACAACAACAACAACGACATTTAAATTTATCCAAAAGCGTACGTTGGTGCTATTCAAAACGCTAAATATTTGCACGGGAGTCTCCTACGTCTGTGCTAGTCCCTGGACAACTTCTCTCGCCAACTCGAACTTCCCCACATTACGATCACAACTATATCGACCATCGGTCATTGTGGGATGGGTAACACTGACTACTGCAGCTGGCTGTGTGTACATAACGTTTTGGATAGGAACTCATCTCCGGGAACGTCCTCCAACGACACTATAGAGCGTCAAAGCTGTAGCCGTCTACGCCTGTATACAGGGTGTTTCCGTGATGATGTTAACAACTTTCAAGGATGATTGAGGCAGATAAATGTATGAATCTGAGGTAAGGGCGCCTGGTTCGGAAACAAACGGAGCCAAATTTACAAGCGAAAATCATTCTGATAGCACTGACAGTGGAATACGTTACCAGTATGTTTTTGCTAAGACTGTAGGGTATGGAATTTTCAGAAGTGGTAGTATGGCCCAAGGCACAAAAAACATCTAGTAAACATGGGCTCTAAAATGCATATCTGAGGAGTTATGAGCACTTGTCCGTATTTGTTCATGTGACACACATCTCCACTATTGAACAAGTGCTCCTGGCTCTTAAGGCGGGCATTTTAGAGCCCATATTTACTAGACATTTTTCTTGTTTTGGTCCTTATTAGCACCTCTGAAAGTTGCATACCTCACAATCTTACTAACAACAGTGCCGGTACATGTTTTCCACGGTCAGAGGTATCAGAACGGTTTTCGCTTAAAACTTTAGATTTGTACGTTTCCGGTGCAGGGACCTTTTCCTCAAGTTCCATAAATTTATCCTTCTCCTTCATCCTTGAAAGTCTGTAACATCAGACTGTATATAAATGCATTTACAGGCACCAGCGCATGTAACTTTGTCGCTCTGCAGCGTCGTTGGATGGCGTTTCCGAACATATATAATGTACAGACTCCCCGCTACATGTCCTAAAAGTTTGTGACGGGAATTTCCGAACACCCCATGTGTAGCACCGCTTGCGGCAGTGAACAAAAATCTACATTAAATAAAATGAGGGCCTGCAACACTGCATAAGCGCCAAGTCCTGTATCACCCAGCGAGACGGAATTTTACAAGATCGACTGATAGTCCCTTATTTCCCGCTCCCTTGTTTAAATGCTGCATTTTACCTGGTATTCATTCGAGTTGTGCTGCCAGATTTGTCGGAAACTGTACCTATTGTTCGAGGAAGGGTGCGGTTTCATCACGATGGTGTATCGTCCCACTTCGAAATGTATGTCCGTGAGTACTTCAAGAATAGGTAACCTCATCTTGGAATGGAGGGGATGGTCTTGTCCAACAGCCAGCATGATAACCGGTTCTTACTCGAAGGGCTTTTCTTCCTTGCGTGCTTTCAGTAAGTCGTTAGTATATGAAATGGCACTACGAGCTGAAGAGGAACTGGTTCTTAAAGCCCTAGCCACATGTCCCTTTATACAACAGACAACGGGCAAAACTGCGGCAAAACAAGTTATACGTCGTTGTATTGCTGCATTGCTCATTGGTAGTTATTAATTTGAAGAGATGCTACAAGTCTATGTTGTTTATATCAATACAAAACTTTATATTTATTTCCGAACGACGTTTCTACGACTGTAATTGTAAACACTGAACCTCACTGGACGTCCACAGAAGGCAACGCATCAGACAGAACCTGGAAACATTCCAGAATCCATTTCAAATGGCGGCCTTATCACAGACCGTCAGTGCAACGAGACGGAACAGAATGACAACGCCAACGTCAGGGATTACCAGGAAGGAAGTTTTGATGTTGATGCTGCGTCGTCTGCAAACATCGCAAGTTCGCCTTTCCTCGCCGCACTTATTCATGCTGTACCAGCGAATTCTGTGCTCAAATGTCTTCTTAATCATTATTTTAGTGGCTGCTTTGTTTTCGTTGCAGAATGCGAATGCTGCGCGACGACTTCGATGTTTTACCTATGAGTGTTCTTCCACAAAAGGTCAAATATTTGTAACCGAAAAATCATTCAAGTTTCACAATACCTGTACAAAGAAATAAACGTGCATAAATAACAACATAAATGATGATAAAAAAATTTCATTAAAATACTTTATAAAGTGAAAAAGACAGGAAAAGAAGATACAGTGCATAAAGTAAAACGGCTCTGTTTACTGTCCTGTAAATATTGTTCAATGTGAGGATATTTGCGTGTACTACCTGACGACTTCAACAATTCGCTGTTAAGGTATAGTAAAAGTGTTTGAATTTAATCAGAAGTATAACATGCAGTGTCTCAAAATACGCTCTTGTGGGTTAGCACTTTCTTCTGCCGACCCCTTCAATTCGTCTTTGAAAAGAAATGACGAAGCTGCCGGTTCGCAAATATACAAAACGGAATGAGCATTCAACATCTCGATTTGTTGTAGCGTCATTACACAAACAGCATACATTACAAGAATACTGCCAATTCCAAACCGCCGGTCTTTGTGGCCGAGCGGTTCTAGGCGCTTCAGTCCGGAACCGCGCGACTACTGCGGTCGCAGGTTCGAATCCTGCCTCGGGCATGGATGTGTGTGATGTCCTTAGGTTAGTTAGGTTTAAGTAGGTCTAACTTCTAGGGGACTGATGACCTCAGATGTTAAGTCCCATAGTGCTCAGAGCTATTTGAACCATTTATTTGAATTCCAAACTATGAAATCAAAGATATGAATATTACAATTAGTTGATTCAAGTAAGGAGAAAAGAGATGTTATTTAGTTTTAACTAGTTCATCAACAAAGCTTGGTATTTCCTTATCAAAATTAATTACAATGTGGCGTACACACTGAGGTGACGAAGTCAGGGGGTAACAAATCAAATGGCTCTGAGCACTATGGGACTCAACATCTTAGGTCATAAGTCCCCTAGAACTTAGAACTACTTAAACCTAACTAACCTAAGGACATCAAACACAGCCATGCCCGAGGCAGGATTCGAACCTGCGACCGTAGCAGTCCCGCGGTTCCCGACTGCAGCGCCAGAACCGCACGGCCACCGCGGCCGGCGGGGGTAGCGATATGCACCTCTACGGATGACGATAGTATCACGTAGAAAAGATATAAAAGGGCACTGTATTGGTCGAGTTGTCATTTGTACTCAGGTGATTGAGGTTTCCGTTTGATTATGACCGTACGACAGGAATTAACAAACTTCGAACGCAGAATGGTAGCTGGAGCTAGAGGCATAAGGCATTCCATTTCGGAAAGCGTTTGGAAATGCTATATCCAGAAACCCATAGTGTCAAAGTGTATCGAGATACCGAATTTCAGAATTTACCTCTCACCACGGACAACGCAGTGGGCGACAACCTTCACTTAAGGGCTGAGAGTCCTGGCATTTGCGTAGTCGAGATGTCGGTGCTACCAGACAAGCAACTCTGCGTGAAATGTCAGCAGTAATCACTGCGGGACGAGCGGCGAACTTATCCGTTAGGACAATGCAGCGAAATTTTGAGTTAATGGGTGAATGCGGCTGCCTTTGCCAACCGCACGTCATCGCTTGAAGCGCCTCTCCTGGGCTCCTGATCATATCGGTTAGTGACAGTGGTCCATCTTCTGATGGACTGCCCCCTTTTAGACCCCTTGCGGCAGTCCTTTAATTTACCAGCTGCACTTCCTTTAATTCTCGGTGACGATGCCTCTATAGCTAACTCAGTTTTACGTTTTATCCGTGCAGCTGGGTTTTATCACTCGCTCCAGCGTGGGCACTCTCGCATGATTTTTCAGGCTACGCCCACTCCAGCGACTTTTAATTGTGACGTGGATACCAAAATAGTGTCTTTTAGGGAAACAAATTGTATTGGTACCTCTATCAACGCTTTACAGCTGGAGGTTTGAGAGGTGGCATGAGCCCCCTCTCATATTTCTATCTTACGATTTCCGTCTCTAATTGCATACGGTGAAAAGTCGCTATTCCTTCACACGCGGACTTCCCACACAGCGTCTGTCGTCACCCGGGTGGTCCGGTGACAGGCGGGTTCTGCTGATCTTGAAAGGGTAAGCCGACGGGTGTGAGGGAGTCGAGTGAATGTTTTCCAGACGCCGACATTGTCAAGAGACACGCCCGCAGGGGCCTGAAGTAGCGGCTGGGCTAGAGGTTCCGTTACTTCGCAGAAACTTAGCGAAAACACTTTCTGGCGGGCTACCAGCGAGGCGTGGGAATGACTTGTGTACCCAGGCAGTTGTGGCAGGCAAATTCCCGCGCTTTCTGCAAAATAGTAACTGTGATTGGCTTGCTCAGGGCATAGCTCCGTGGCGTAGCAAAATCAGCGCAGAAATTGGCGCCAAGAATCTCCTTTGGTGGAATGGTAGTGCTCCGGCAATAGAGTGGAATTTTCCGCCGGTTTTCGAGTTGCTGATTGGAACGTTTAACCACGACCACTGTCGTGGGGGCGGGAATGTTCTGTGTTCGGCCTGTACGGGTGCTCTGAGTAGTCGTCTCTCGCCTTTTGGTCAGAGTAGGTTACAAGGCTGAGCTCCTGCTGCTCGGGTCAGCCTGCCTTCCGTGGGCTGTCTAATATACTTTTATTTAATTGTAACTGTTTGACGAAGTTGCTGAAGTTTCGATTTCAGCGTAACTTTCCGAGTACAGTTGGCAATTGAGCGTTCTGTGTACAAGAGGCCTATGTTGTCTGTCTTGAGCAGTTTTGGCTAATGCTGACTGTATCGGAGTTACAGTGTGACTTCGCTTGTTAAAATCAATCACTGTACCGTCAGTCATTGTGTGGCGAGCTTTCTTCGTCTCCCTCAGAGGCGCATTTGTATCGTTAGGAAGTCTTTAGTCTGGAACAACCAGGCCAGAATAATTTGTTTCGGGCTATACTCGCGACATTATCATCACCACGACGGGCCGTCGAAGCAACCAGCCATCGCCTCCGGTACGCCAGATCGTGTTCTTGCAGTTAAGAAGACAGTTTGGTAATGTATGTCCGCAGCACCGGCAGACAGGGATTTTCCTAGGTAATAATCAGAGCTCAGCAGAGCGCGCCTGTTCGTCTTTTTCTAACTTTGTTCTGTCTTGGGTAGCAGCAATTAATGTTGGGTTGGCTGTGTGTTTTCTCTTAAGATTTGAGTTGCAAGGAATTGACTCCACATACCACTTCGACATAAATGTCACAATCTAGTTTATGGACAACTTCACCTTCACAGCATTTGAGTATCCAATTTGATCCAATTTGGTGTATTGTAAATGTTTCGTGTGTTTTGTTTATGATTTTGAGTTTAGTCATAATAAATCAAATTGTTATTTTGGACAGAACTTTCATTCTGTTAATCGGTAGAGCAATCCTTTCATTTCTCACTACGTTACTGAAACTTTCCTTTATTTAATTAATGTCTATCAAATTAAATTATTGCAGGTGCCAAACTCTTTTCTACTCCACTTGCAGGGTCTATTACAGTCAGTTCGCATTTCTTTTTAATCCATGTGCAACAGCAAAAGTCGGAGTTAGAATAGGGGGGGGGGGCTTAGAGCATCATTTATATATGAAGATTCTCGAAGAATTTAGTGTTAAATACACTGCTAGCCCCGGCACCTCGCAGGTTCTTGGTTTGTCGTTGAGTGGTTGACCTTTTACCTGATCCATCAACCACTGTAGTCTGTTTTACTCTATTCAACTATTTGCTCTGCTCCTTTTAAGTATCCTCTATTTTGTGTTACTGCGGTGTTCATTTTAGCTCTGTACCCCTTGGTGTTCCCTCCCTATGGGTGCAGAAGTTACGCTTTTACTGTATAGACCTTTTACGAGCATGTCTGTTTGGAACTGGGGACTGATGACCTCGATGTTTAGCCCCCATCAAACCCCAAAACCAACCAACCGTATGGGTTAGACCCTAGACGACTGGAGAACCGTGACCTGAGTCACGATTTCAGTTGGTAAGAGCTGACGGCAGGGTTAGAGTGTGGCGCAGACCCTAGGAAGCCATAGACCCAGGTTGTCAACAAGGCACTGTGCAAGCTGGTGGTGGCTCCATAATGGTGTGGGCTATGTCTACATGGAAAGGACTCAGTCCTGGCTATATTCGGATACTTTGAGACGTTTGTTGCCATTCATGGATTTCATGTTACAGAACAATAGTGGAAGTTTTGTGGATGACATGCGCCATGTCACAGGGCCACAACTTTACGCGACTGGTTTGAAAAACATTCTCAGCAATTCGAGCGAATGATTTGGCCAACCAGTTCATGAATTCCATCGAACGGTTATGGGACATAACCGACAGGTCCGTTCCTGGACAAAATCCTGCACAGGCAACGCTTTCGCAGTTATGGATTGCTGTAGGGGCAGCATGGCTCAATGTTTCTGTGGGGGACTTCCAACGACTTGCTGAGTTCATGCCACGTCGGGTTGCTGCACTAAACCGGGCAAAATGAGGTCCGACACGATATTAGGACGTATTCGACGACTTTTCTCACCTCTGTGTGCAGGCGCCAAGTGAGAGTAATAATACGTCTCACCTTCCTAACTCCTCATCTACTCCGCAAGCCACCTGACGGTGTGTGGCGGAGGGTACCTTGAGTACCTCTACCGGTTCTCCCTTCTATTCCAGTCTCGTATTGTTCGTGGAAAGAAAGATTGTCGGTATGCCTCTGTGTGGGCTCTAATCTTTCTGATTTTATCCTCATGGTCTCTTCGCGAGATATACGTAGGAGGAAGCAATATACTGCTTGACTCCTCGGTGAAGGTATGTTCTCGAAACTTCAAGACAAAATAGGATTCCTAGAAGGACATATAATTTTATAATTCTTCCTATTGCAGCGAGAAAAAAAAGTGACAAAGATTGAAAGCTCGCGCGCAGTGCTTGTATGGAACTTCGCGATAGCTGCAGCAGGCATTACTGCTATCGCTATTACGAGATTCTACTCACTTCACATTACAGTTGCCGCCAAAATTGCGGATGGTGTGAGAGCTGTCTACTGTCCACTTCGACATCCTAACGGTGTACGCGAGGTTATGAGGGACAATCGTTGTACATAATTCACTTACAGGCATCTGGTCCTGCATTGCTGTGTTTAACTGTTGAGCGAATAATGCGAGATTACTCAGTGCCTCCCCTTTATTTCCATTCGACCATGGCCGCGCGGTATTAGCCGAGCGGTCCAAGGCGCTGCAGTCACGGACTGTGCGGCTGGTCCCAGCCGAGGTTCGAGTCCTCCCTCGGGCATGGGTGTGTGTGTTTGTCCTTAGGATAATTTAGGTTAAGTAGTGTGTAAGCTTAGGGACTGATGACCTTAGCAGTTAAGTCCCATAAGATTTCACACACATTTGGCCATTTTTTTATGTCAAGGTCTTTATATGGAGCATTGTCGAGAATTAGTACAGAGTTGCGTTTTAAATTGGGAATGACTTTTTCTGTCAACCACTTGATATAATTTTGTTGGTTCATGTGGTTGTGGTAATCCCTGTTGCTTGATTTGACTTCCACACGAGAAACGCATGAGGAATAAAGCCATTTTCACCGCCTGCATGGTTTATTATTAAGCGTTGTCCCTTTGATACCGGTTTGAGGAGACCGTAATTTGTATCATCACTCCACGATTTCCCACTTAAGTGTTATGATAAATTGAAAGTTTCATCAACGTAGACAATGTCTCCGTTTTCCTCACTAAATATTTTTAATCACTTGATGTACGCAATTCTTTTTTCTCGGATGTCTCCTCTCTGTCTCGAGCAGAAATCTAATTTCTTCAGTAACTGCCTATAGCTTCTTTCAACTTCTCTTTTATTAATTCCACTGTAGGCACTTGTTTTTCAGTTAGATAAAAGCTGTAAACGATTCTCCTAATAACGGCCTTATCAAAACTATCAATGTTTGTAACTGTTTTGCGATTATAGTTTTTATCTGGAGTTGCAAATTCCCATCGTCTGACAGATTTTAATTTTCTGGATAGTGCTACGCGAAACGTCCGTGGCCACTTGGGCTCTCAGTAGAACTTGCTGCACCGGATTGTTCGTTCGCTGAGTGGATCCATTTTCCATTATATTAAAACGCTATGTACACTCTCCTGAGCCGACTATTCAGTTTTCTGCCTTTCAGTTTTGAAGTACTAATAGGCGTTACAATTTCAGTCTGAGCTCACCACGCACTAGTAACACAAACACGGAAAAACACACAACGGACGCACATGGAAAACTGCAGACGGACAAATGTACTGGCGCTGAACAGTACCTCTTTGCGCATGCGCAGTGGCCACCCCGGCAATTAACATTGTAACGGTCGCGAAGCTTTCTGATACCTGGTGCGGATTTGTAACTTCCATTGACACCAGATGACGCTAGTCCCCCGTTTCTACGCATGCGCAGTCCGCAGCATATTCAGGACTGTGAGGTCTGCAGTCAGTTGTTTATTGACGTCACTGACCCACTCGCGGCTGGCGGCCGATTTTCTCGTAGGCTGGTGACGCGCGCGCAGTCACGAGGGGGTCGCTTTTGAGCAGAAAATCAGGCGTGTAAGAAGGGCGTAAGTTGGCCACGGTGCGAGGAGACAGCCAGCAGTCCAGCGCTGACTTGTGGGGCGCAGCTGGCGCGCCGCTAGTCGCGTCCGGCTCGCTTTAATCCCCCGTCCGTGGGCTGCCAGCTGGCGTCTCTGGTTCTTCTGGCGCGCCTCTGGCCCGGGAGTGGGGGGGAGAGGGGGCGCCAGCCTGGCTGTGGTCTGTGCCGTGCTGACGTAGCGGAACTCGGCTTCAGTTGGCGTGCCGTGGTCGCCGCGTGTGCCGGTTTGCTGTGTACCGTGCGCCTAGCCGATTCTGGGAGACTGTGCGACCTCTCTCCGCACCGAAGCGGTCATCGCGTTTGTGTGAACCTTCTCGGATCCGCGTGTTCCGTCGGAGAGATAATTACTAGTGTTCTTCCGTATCTGGCTTCTAAGCGCCAACGTCGTGTGTGGTGTACCAGTGTTGGAAGAATAGTGGACCAACAGTGATCATTCATCGACTACTTGTATGATACTTCGCGTCAAAGGAAGTGGAGGCGCGTGCCGAATTCGTGACCTTGTGTGTTACATCGAGCACTCTGTGTGCTAGGCCCATAGGCACTCGTAGACGCGGAGGAGCCGATGAACTTGGCAACTGCCGCGAAGTCTCGAAATAAGTGCAGCGTAGTGCAAGCGCCGCCACTACTGCTGGTGCTGTTGACGTAACTACAGTATCTCTCTTCCTCCCGCTGTGCTTCCTGCGATACCGGCGCTGGTCTTTCCGCTCTGCTTCCCTAGCGAGAGCTGTGTCTCTTTTTTTTCCTCCCCGTGGTAACCGTGTAATGCTCTGTAGCAACTGAGTGCCGTGCGGTGTGATGCCTGTGGAAGGCGAGACGCGGCACATTGGACAGTCCGCAATCGGTGCGTGTGAGGCCACCATTGCCAAGGGCGCACTCTGAGCTAGCGTTGCGCTGCACCTGCGGCAGGTTCGGCAGTTCGTCAGTAGGATGACGCCTGCGTCAGGCGCTGACGCGGGCCCGCAGACTGAGAAATAAGACCTGCAGAAGCGGGCGCGCCGCTCCGAGGCAGGTGGGATGCGGCGCTGCGGCCGGTGGAACGCCGGCCCACCAGCTGGCGCGTCGACCGAGGTCACCGTAACCACAACCACGGCCAGCAGCGGCCGCTCGGGCCGTCGGGGTCCCTGGTTCCCGCCTCGGCTGCAGTAGCGACCGCGGCAGTCACCGGCGACATGCGGCTTCGCCCAGACAAGCTGTGCTGTCGCTACAGCGTCACCAGCGCGCTCCGGGGAGCAGTCTCCTGCTGCCGCCGGTCCAGCCTCACCTCCTCCACGCGACGAAGGTAAAGAAAGAAGAAAAAAAAGCAACTCTCTCCACTGTCGGCGTTGTTCTGTAAGCTACGACCAAGTCTCTTACCAACATAGGGTGGAGTAAAACAAGTTGATAATAAAGTCAGAGCATCGTAGCAAATGTCGAAGTCCCAAAAATTCTGCGGTTAACCCTCGTGGTGATACGGCCATAAAACTACAGCCAACTAGCGAAGAGCGTGTGGTAGTCTGGTAAGCGAACAATGTTGAGGGCGCGGCAGTCATTCGGTACGCGTCAGAAATTTTCGAGACGATGTACGAATCATTTCTTCACTTCTGTCAATTTTGCAGCGATGTTGCAAACAGCAGTTTCAAACATTTGCCGTTAACCTCAAGGATAATAGCTTATTTGTTCTCTCTATACGTTTGGAAACATTAAAACATATGGCCTTTAAATATTATTAAATACATTCTATCTTACAGTACTACATATTAGATGGTACGTAATAATGTCCCCCATCTCCGGCGTCCCATTCCTGAAATCTTGCTTATTCTGACAGACTGTCACTTAGCGCCGTCGGAGGGCTAGGTTATGTAGAAAGGTGTTAATTTAGTTGCAAAATACAGGCTGTGGCAACAGGTTGATGTGTTGTATTGCCTATTATCTATAATCTACCCATGTTTAACGGACCATTTTTTGTGAATAAAACCGTCTAGGTCTCTTAATAAATATCGTCGTTCATTACGATGTTTCGTTTACTACCAACATCAGATTTATGTCTAATATAAAAGGAACATGCGAACGAGTGGCGTTTATTATACCTTATCAGGCTACAAAACATGAAAAATTTAAAAAAAAGTTTCAACAGTTGATAAACCAAAACGTAGCACTTGTATAACAACATTCAGTGTCAGTATAAATTAAATATAAGCGTAAGTCGGCTACTGGCAAGTTTCGGAGACATGCTAGCTGGTCAAATTTATAAAAGACACGATTTTAAATTACAAACATTCAAAATCAAATTACAAAACCCGATTTAAATGAGTGTGGTTGATTCATAACATTAGCGTCTCAACTGAAACTAGACGTGACGATGGCAGTAGGCGAAACGTCGTAATAAATAAATACATTTATTAACAATTTAGACGATTTTATTCACAAAATACCCACAGTGGTGGCGAAATAATGAAGGAAATTTACTGCCTTTATTGATATTTGTACAGAAGAACGCTGAAGATTAGATGGGTAGATCATGTAACTAATGACGAGGTACTGAATAGGATTGGGGAGAAGTTTGTGGCACAACTTGACTAGAAGAAGGGATCGGTTGGTAGGACATGTTCTAGGGCATCAAGGGATCACCAATTTAGTATTGGAGGGTAGTGTGGAGGGTAAAAATCGTAGAGGGAAACCAAGAGATGAATACACTAAGCAGATTCAGAAGGATGTAGGATGCAGTAAGTACTGGGAGATGAAGGTTGCACAGCGTAGGGTAGCATGGAGAGCTGCATCAAACCAGTCTCAGGACTGAAGACAACAACAACAACAACATCGATATTTGACACATTTTACATTATGGAAACCAAATTTTCAACATAAAATCAAGTAAACTATTTTAGATAATAGAAAAGTCTTTGCCAACTATTTCGATGCTTATTATATTCCGTATACAGTAGGCCTTAATAAACAACAAAAAGTGCAAGAAAGCCCACTGCGTAACTTTCGCCGTCCATCCCACATTCCGACGCTTATAGGATGAAGAAAAATGTGATAATAAGATAGGGAGCGTCGAATCGAGCAACATATTCCAAATAATAGTAATGCACCACCATGGACTATGGAAATTATACGAAAGCTAGTCAGCGGCAAGCCCACCGATCAATATCTTCTTAAACTAGCTTGGCCCAGCTAATAACTATTGTAGTAATGACAGCAGTTAGTAATTAAATTAGATTGTGATGGGTTCACTGAACAGTCAAAGCTAGACAAACATTAAATTCCTATCCAAGGTTCGTTATACGAACGCGAATTTTTGTAATGACTACTGGCTAAAGCTCCACAATAAAGTCAACTATGTTGAAAGTACCTTTGCGCTGTTGTTTTCAGCCGAAGATTGATTTGATGCCCCTTTCAACGTTTGTTTTGCCTGTTGAAGCCTATTCACCTCTGCATAACTACTGCAGGCCACATCCTTTTGAAATCTTCTTACTGTGCTCAATCTTTGGGCTTCCTCTACAATTTTTATCCTGTACGTTTCCTTCCATTACCAAACTTGATATCTGAAGATGTGTCCTACCAACCGACACCTTCTATTAGTTAAGTTGTATCATAAATTTCTTTTCTTGTCAGTTCATTTCACTACCCCCTCATCAGTTATCTGACGTACCAACCTAATCTTCAGCATTCCTCTGAACACCGGATTTCAAAAGCGTTTATTCTCTTGCTTGAACTGTGTCTCGTCCACGTTTCGCTTCTGTTCAAGGCTGCACACCAGACAAATACCGTAAAAAAAAAAAACTTCGTTTACAGATTTTCCTGCATCAGAAACGCTTTTCTTGCTATTGCAAGTCTGCATTTTATATCCTTTCTACTCCGACTGTCGTTTATTTTGATGCCCAAGTATAGCAAAGCTCGTAGGCCATTAATTTGTTAAAAATAAAAAAAACATACAGCAGAAACAGCACTGCAGTAAGATAGTTTATATCTAAGACATTATTCGTTTAAAAGACCTAAAACCACATGTTTAAATACTTCTGTTTTGTTATGTACTTTTATTTCAACGTATGGAGTAAATCAGTAAGAGTGAACTACCACAGTCGTGAAAAAGAAAATGCGCACTGAATTTTAAACAGTTTGTCCCCAAATAACATTTTTTACAACAATTATTTGAAATTTCTGACCCTACATCGCTACGGAATTGACAATGTGGGAAATATCTTTGGTGCTCCCTCTCGAAAATTGTCGTGTTGTAAATGAGTGTCGCGTACAAAATTGCACTGCTAAACACATACAAACAAGTTCGTTTACTGGACAAACTTCCGTGCACTCATAGTTGACGGCCGTTATATGGCCGAAGCTTCACATCAGCGTGAAAATTGTCAGTTCATTAATTCTGCCTCAGACTGCGCGCCCAGTGGTTCGACTGAATTATAGCCTCGCATGTCATTTATTCTTATTCACTCACCAACCGCGCCACAGTCACTGATGTATTTATTTTCAAATTGGCATACAATGTGGGGTTTCTTTTGCTCTGGGTGGTATTCTGCTAACGCGTTATCGAAGTTCAGGGTGCATTCATGTTCCGAATGTAAGCACTGGATTATACTCGACACTTGTCATCGACGGTAAATTCTATGAGCAACCATTTTTCTCATTTGTAAGATCGATGGTTGAGTGACTCAGTTCCAACTATCTTGTCAGAAAATATGAAACATTTTCAGATAGTGAAATTCGAGCCAAACTAGAATTGTTTCGGATTTCGCGAGCACAGCATTCAGAAAATACGTTTTAATAAGACATAACTTGCGCCACTATGTCAGAATATTGGTGGTGAGCGGCCATTGCTATCGTGAAAAGCCTAACAAGGGAACCTCCCCATCGCACCCCCCTCAGATTTAGTTATAAGTTGACACAGTGGATAGGCCTTGAAAAACTGAACACAGATCAATCGAGAAAACTGGAAGAAGTTGTGTGCAACTATGAAAAAAAATTAGTAAAATATACAAACTGAGTAGTCCATCCTATGATATGCAACATCAAGGACAATGGGAGTCAAGGAGCGCCGTGGTCCCGCGGTTAGCGAGAGCAGCTACGGAACGAAAGGTCCTAGGTTCAAGTCTTCCCTCGAGTGAGAAGTTTAATTTTTTATTTTCAGTTTATGTGACAAACTCTTATGTTTTCATCACTTTTTCGGGAGTGATTATCACATCAACAAGAAAACCTAAATCGGGCAAGGTAAAAGAATCTTTTTACCCATTCGCTAAGTGTGCAAGTTAGGTGGGTCGACAACATATTCCTGTCATGTGACGCACATGCCGTCACCAGTGTCGTATAGAATATATCAGATGTGTTTTCCTGTGGAGGAATCGGTTGACCTATGACCTTGCGATCAAATGTTTTCGGTTCCCATTGGAGAGGCACGTCCTTTCGTCTACTAATCGCACGGTTTTGCGATGTGGTCGCAAAACACAGACACTAAACTTATTACAGAGACGTCAATGAACGAACGGACAGATCATAACTTTGCGAAAATAAAGTAAGTAAAATTTTCAGTCGAGGGAAGACTTGAACCAAGGACCTCTCGTTCCGCAGCTACTCACACTAACCACGGGACCACGGCGCTCCTGAGTTCACAATCTCCTTGATGTTGCCTATCTTGCACATGGACTACTCAGTTTGTATATTTTACTAATTTTTTTCATAGTTCCACACAACTTCTTCCTGTTTTCTCGATTGATCTGTGATCAGTTTTTCAAGGCCTACCGACTGTGCCAACTTATAACTAAATCTGACGGGGGTGCGATGGGGAGGTTCCCTTGTAAGAAATAATATCCATTACAACTTAACGGTGTGGAAGTGGATTTCAACTCCTGTATTGTCAGAGATCAAAATTAATATTTACATGTTATAAGGACCCAATACTTACTCTTACATTGACTCATTATTCCTTCGTTTATTAAAACAATTATGACACTGCACTTCTGTTTATTTGAACATAAACTGCAATTTATTTTAATGATTTCTAACCTTTTTCAATCCAAAGCTTAGGTGCTTTGTTAGGGCTATTGGCCGGTATCTAATTCTATTCAGGAGTCTCAGAAAGGCTGAAAATCACAGACTTAAAAGAAAGTAGTGTGATCAGATTACGTATTCCTTCGAAAGGGCTAATCGCTATGGCGCCACAACTGCCAGAGTCCATGCAATTCTTTGTCTCGACCCTCTGGTTTGAAAAACCAGTCAAGCGCAAAGAATTCACCAGCTGTGTACATAACTCGTGCCGTTCCGTTAGTGACTTTAGAAACGAACAGACGCAACTGCCAAAAACGGACTGAATTACAGCTACTATTTATTCTAATTTTTATGTACTAAATACGGTTTAAAGATTCATTTTTACATTAGACAAAGAAATACAGTTTGTAATTTGTAAGAATATATGATGATAACTATGTATAATGCTTCCCTTTTACAACGCAATTACGTGGTTTTGAATAAATTTAACGAAAATTATATGCGTTATTGGCTTAAATATTTTAACGAGAGAGAAATAGCTTTGTTTCCACTAGTGCTTAGTACAGTCCATCAGTGCTTTAGCATTACTTCCAAGATATTGCAATTCCTAGAAAGACAATTTTTGAAATTCATCCGTCCAAAAATTTTAGAAATACATAGCAGGCTGTTGATTTAAGAACTAGAGTAGCAACAAACACTCAACTTTGACAGTGTCACAGTTTACACTTTATTAAATTGAAACGTTCACTCACGATATCAGTATTCCATGCAGCACTAAGATTGTGAATACTGGGCCGCATACTATACGGCTAAAACTACCTACTGAAAAAGCTAGCTTCGTAATAATACAGTGGTCTAATACTATCAATAGTATACATCATGTTTTCAAAAGAAACGAACAGTGGTTAAGAAGCGAGTGTGTGAAATTTTATAAGTATGCCTCAATAGAAAATATAGCTATGCTGTATTCTTATCGTGTTCGAGATGCGTTTATTCAAACTTCACGGCCCGGAGGCTCAGAAACCCGCACATCGCTTACGCAAATTTACAGGATGTTGGATCTTATCGTCCTCGCCTGTGAAAGTCACAAGTTGGAGCAGTTCAGTAGCGTAATTCGCTTTCAGTGATGTAATGTCATGACCACTGATTACGTATGCTGACATGACGTGCATCTGCAGCTGCAGAATTCTAACGGCGTTTTCGTGGACGAAGAGTAGCCCGCACAGTAACGGTTGGGTTGGATCTCGACACAGTGCGTGAAAGTGGTTCTTGTCCCGCGTACGTCATGGATCGTTGCGACGGTGCCAGGGAGATCGAAATAAGGTAGAAAACATTAATCAAACATATAAGAGAAACTGTTACTTGCTGTAAAAGGATTACTGCATCAAACAAATACCACATTCTCTATCCCTCTTTCACTAAAACACCTCATCACTTACGTCTAATTCTAGCGAAGGTGGTGTGGTTCAAACACTGGACTTCGGTGTTACGGAAGACCGGAATTCATCTTTTCGTTTGCCAGCCCGATTTAGGTTACCCGTGGTTTTTCTTAAACCACCTAAGCAAGTGCACGGATGTATCCTTTGGAAAGAACACGGCCGAATTCGTTCCCCAATTTGCGTTTTTTGTTCGTGGATAGCGATATCGCCGTCCGTGGGACGTTAAACATTAAATCTTCCTTCCTTTTTTCTGAACGTGGTGTCGAATCTTTGAGGTATATACCGGCTTCGCTCCCATAGTTTCCAGATCATACACGCCAGCGCGACGTTCCTTTGGGAATCCGAACACTTCAGCAGTATTAAATAATATATCTGTGATATTTTTCCGGTTCCGATAAATTTCCACAACGATGTCGCTAGGTAGAGTGGTTGGAACACCATCCT
This sequence comes from Schistocerca nitens, assembly GCF_023898315.1. NCBI lineage: Eukaryota > Metazoa > Arthropoda > Insecta > Orthoptera > Acrididae > Schistocerca > Schistocerca nitens. The sequence continues at coordinate 535,154,468 of NC_064621.1, read as the reverse complement.
GCCACGCTCCTCACCATTGCTGTTGTGTCCCGTCTTTCATCTGGGTCACGCCGTGGTGTCGAGATGGAAACGATGGACCTGTTGACCAACCGTAAAAATCGCTGTGTTACATGTATTTTGCAGTCTCTCTTACTGGGTCTTAATAGTTACCTCACTCGTAATTTCGTTTTTTCCTCCCTATTAGTCGCAATACCTAACTCTGACAGTAAATGGAAATAAACAGAGCACCGAAAACCGTTTGTTTTATTCGCCTCAAACGTTTTTCCACGCTCTCCATATCAGCTGCCTGGAAAAGAGCTCGCAAATCCGACCAGCATTTCCCAGGTTCCCTGTAAAGTTAACTTATACGCTGTAAGAGAACTTTGTCAGTCGTGTTTCATAAGACCTATAGAATCTTTGACAGTGAACTGAGTTCTTTTATTATAAATTTTATATAAGAGCGCGGGTATAGCTTTTATAAAGGATTTATTGAAGATCTTTGACAGTGTAATACGGGTCATAGAACATGGCTTTGCAAGGATCATCTGTGGAGGGACCTCCAGCTGCGTATTTCAATACAGAGCACGTGTGAGATGCTGCGTTTGTCCTGAACATCGAACTGAAAATTATGACCATAATCGAAATTTACAATGGAAAGAAACCACGTGTAATCGAAAGTCGGCCAGTGTGGCCGAACGGTTCTAGGCGCTTCAGTCTGGAACCGCGCGACCGCTACGATCGCAGGTTCGAATCCTGCCTCGGGCATGGATGTGTGTGATGTCCTTAGGTTAGTTATGTTTAAGTAGGTCTAAGTTGTAGGGGACTGATGACCTCAGATGTTAAGTCCCATAGTACTCAGAGCCATTTGAACCATTTTGTAATCGAAATACAGTGCGCAATTCGGATTCGAACCGTGACTATTGGCTTTCGCGAGAGTTGATTTTCCATTTGAGGTTCCTTCCCAGATAGCACAGTAAGCCGGTTTCAAACTTGTTTCCAGCTGTAAAGTTCAAGTATATAAGCTTGATCAAAGCTTGATCAAAGCTGGAATATTCAGGCCTGTTAGCTGGATTCAAGCTTGAAACAAACATCAAAGTTGGCAGAGTTCAAGCTATATTTCAAGCTTGACTTATCAAGCTTGGCTCCAGCTGTATCTACACACGTGGAATACAGCCTGGTATTTACAGCTTGTTTTAAGCTATATAAATATTAATCTGAATTTATTGAACCTAATTAATTAAATAAATATCAGAATGGAAATGGTGTGAAAAAATTATGGTTCAAATGGCTCTGAGCACTATGGGACTCAACATCTTAGGTCATAAGTCCCCTAGAACTTAGAACTACTTAAACCTAACTAACCTAAGCACATCACACACACCCATGCCCGAGGCAGGATTCAAACCTGCGACCGTAGCAGTCCCGCGGTTCCGGACTGCAGCGCCAGAACCGCTAGACCACCGCGGCCGTCGAAAAAATTATGAAGAAGTTTTAATTTATTTGTGCCACATATTAGAGAGTTAGTTTAAAATAACCTCTTTTTGCTCAACAACTTGTAATATGTATTCTTAGCTGGTAATCCATTTCACTTTTATCCAGGCTCAATTTTTCTACGTAAAAGAATATGGTATTCCTTTACGTTACGTAATATTTAACATTTGTAACATTAACGTACCGAACTGTTTTCTAGTATAAAACAAACATGTCAACAAACCACAACCATTAACGCACGTCACAAAGGTAAAATGGCCGTAAACATAGCAAGGCTCAGAAAAGTAAATAAAATAAGATAAAACAGAACTGGAGACAGCCACACTCAAACCAAACTCCGCGCCGTCATGACGTCACACACAACACCCTTACGTCACGGCTTATAAACGCTTGTGGCGCTTCCCGTGGACGTCTATGGAAGCTATGCTGCGCGCGCATCTGCTGTACAGCCTTCCAGGGAAATTACAGTTTATTTCAAGCTTGGGAAAATTATTTTAATTCAAGCTAAATTTTTACAGCTTGATGTAAACTGTGTAACAGGTTGATTTTTCAATCTTGAATTTTCAACTGAACCTAAACTCAATACCCACCTTGAAACAAGCTGTGTAACAGGTTGATTTTTCAATCTTGAATTTTCAACTGAACCTAAACTCAATACCCACCTTGAAACAAGCTGTGTAACAGGTTGATTTTTCAATCTTGAATTTTCAACTGAACCTAAACTCAATATCCACCTTGAAATAAGCTTCAGTGCTAGCTGGGTTGCTATACCTGTCGCGTGTAGTCGCAACACTTCAGTCAGGAACCTCCTCTCTTGCTGTCCGAGTTTCGAAATAATGGGAGCTAAGTGCAGCTTTAAACTCGTAATCGGTACAAATCCTTCTTTAACTCGGTTGGTAACGAAGCGATGATGAAACTCTTAGATATTACTTCGACTTCGTACGTATTGGTTGTGAACGTTTCAAATTTTGCTTGTTATTGTCACAGAAACTGGAAAATTTTGCACATTTTGTTTGGAATTACGGAAATCTCAGCGGTTAATTTGTTTAAATAAGTTATTAGTTCAACCGCACGGAGTTAACGGTAAAAGGGCTGGGATACACGTGAGAGGTTTTCGCTCTCAAAAAGCTTGGTAATCTCAGATAGTACTCGCAGAATTGTTTATACTAGGGTCGAATTTTCTCTGACAATTACTTTCAGATAGTTCCTTGCGAGTACTTTCTGTTAAGTGTCTGGGATTCTTGCGAGAGAAATTATCGGTAGCGTTTATATACAGTAGCGTGAGAATGCGTGCGAGAGCTGCAACAGCGAGATTTTCCTGTCGCAATACCGTGCATTTAGGAAAAGCGTCGGGTTGCAGCTGCACTTTTGATACTGTTAGTGGCAAAGGACAAACGTACTAAACAACTGTGTTTTTGTTGGATAAGATTGTGGATCTGGTGGCGAATTCACTTTGGAGCATACAAGATCCTCACTTAGAGCTTGTGAAGAAAAATCCACAACAATATCGAAATTTTTTGAGAATAACAGCGATGGAGATGGAAGAAATATATTTTATAATTGGACCCAGAATTGCCAATCTAGATACTGTTACGCGTAAATCCATAAAGACTGACTGCTTGTGCTACAAATATTTCTAGCATCAGCTACGTTTATTCTCTTTAATATTTGTTTAAGTAACAAATGCGATGAAATAACGTTACACTAATTTCTTCTAGATACCCATAGTCTTTCGAAAGCCAAATAGGGCGAATATCTGATAAATGAAGCATTTCCGGGCGCACATGTATTTGAACGTTTTTACTTGTATTGGCTTGAATAACCACTCGTAAATTACTGGGGATCTGTTCTTCAACATCCAATGTAATAATATAATCAATACATACCACGTCATATAAAACTATAGATACAGCTGTATTATTTGAAGTTCAATGACGATTTTCCTATTTCCAGAACGATCACTTTCAAAACTAACTTCACTTGTTTCTCTATATTAATTAATCTGTGGTATAGAGCTTCTTTGCCGATTCCTTGAATTGTAGATATTCTGCTAAATTTCTTATGTGGAGATGTTATAAACTTTTCGCTTCTTACACTTCCTGTCGTCCAGCAACTGTAGATTCCAAAATACTAGCCTGTCCTCTTACAAACTAAGTAAATGCGCAAATTCGTCCTGAGTCCACTTCCTGCCAATTTTCTTCATTACACTTTTTGCCATCACACTAATTCGCCACGACAGTAGTCTCAGCTGTCCCTGCAATGCCAATGCACGTACGAGTATATGGGGTGTTGATGTGGCGCAAAGGGTAGTACGTTAGTCTTTCACTCACAAATTCATTTTAAACGTGGGATCAAGTCTCTTCAGAGACGTTTATTTTTATTTTCGTTTGTTAATTCTGCGCGATATGTGTGTGACGTTTTCAGACTATGTTATTTGCTGCCTAGCATTTTTTAAGTCTAGAATTTACGAATTAGGCTAACCGCTTGTGCTGTTAGTTTTGGAGGTAAAACGGGTTATGGATCGATAAACGAGTTTCGTCGGTACTTTTGTTTGAAGTGTGCACGAGCACCGCAGAATATGTTATCAAGATGTGGTGATGTACTAACTGTGAAATACGCCACAAAGCGGGAAGCAATATGGCTGCTCAGCATTCTCTTGAGTACTGTGGCATGCGAGTATTGTGGTTTGATTGTGTTGTATAATTTCAGCAAGATTACGATAAAACTAGTTACTTATTATCAATGTAACACGAGGTTTTATTTAAACACTGCTTTTCCCGGCTAATGATCTTTATTTTGTTAAAGAAATCTCCACCTGGAAACGTGTAGCAATGTTGTCTGTCAAGCAGTGTAAATGGCACTAAGTTGCAGATTGTTTATCGAATTTAACGCTACTGTTATTCGAGGTGGCAGGACTTCTCTTTAAGCAAAATGAACAGTTTTGCCTCACAGTACCACACGCACACAACACTAATGTATTTTTTATGTCAAAATATTTCATAAAAGCTGTTGCGAAATAACCAGGCTTCATACATCAGCAGACAAGAATTTATATCACGTAAGATGCTATTTGCACTATATTTAAAGATTATTCACAATCTGAGTCGAATTTACTTCCTCAAAATGGGCTCTGGGCCACTAATACACAATTATTATTGCAATTATGACCAACAACATTTAGGTCCATATAGAAAATAAATTTCAAACTGCCGCTGCAATATTTCACTAAGATGGCGGCTAACATAAGACAGTCACTTAACGAATCTAGTCCAGGCGTTGTTTTACTCTCAACAAATAATATATATTAAATTTTTTTCTGCACCTTATTATTATTATTCACGTTTGGGCCCTACTGGACCACGCGAAGTACAATCACGGGGCATTCAGTTATTTTCTTTTAGACTTTCTCTCTGCCCAAATTGTTTTCATTCTCTCGGAATGAGCTCTTTTCCTTTCATCAGACCATGTGGTTCCAGTTTTCTTTGGTTTTTCAGCTTGACCAACCACCCAGTCATGAATTTTTTGCCTAAATAATTTTCTGTCTTGAATTTCATCTTGTTTTATATCTGCCTCTTTCATGTCCTCTTTTATAGCAGCAATCCATTTTATTGTCTCAAATTTAGCTTTACTTCGATTTTCGTAGAATTCCACTACTTGTTTAGTTAGTCTGGTAGCATCCATTCTTTTAATATGCCCATAAAATTTTAATCTGCGTTTTTTCATATCTGAATATATGCTGGTGTATTGTTGAATTTCACTATTTGCTCTTAGCCTGTATGTTCCTTCTTCAGTATATTTTGGACCTAGAATTTTTCTGATTACTTTTCTTTCTCTTTTTTGGATTTCTTGAATGTCCTTTTTTCTGTTTAAAATTAGCGTTTCAGCCCCATAAAGGCACTCTGGTTTTATGACCGTGTTGTAATGTCTCAATTTAGAGTACCTCGAGAGACATTTTTTGTTGTAGATGTCTTTTGTAAGTCTAAAAGCTGTCTCCATCTTTTGACAACGAATTTCATTTCAAATTTTTTCTAGACCAGTCTCTGAGATTGTTTCACCTAAATATTTGAATTGCGAAACTCTTTTGATTTTTCCATACTTAGTTTCCAAAAGTTTGGGTGCCAGTTTGTTGCTAGTCATATACTGTGTTTTTTCAAATGAGATTTGGAGACCTACTCTTTCTGCTGTTTCTTTAAGGATTTCTATTTGTTTCTGAGCAATTTGGATGTCCTGCGTTAGAATAACCAAGTCGTCTGCAAAGGCCAAACAGTCTATTCGAATATTTGTTCGTCCTAATTTCACTGGTTGGTCAATTTTGAACTCCAATTTTCGTTCGCGCCACTCTTGTATTACTTTTTCTAGAACGCAGTTAAATAGCAACGGAGAGAGTCCATCACCTTGCCTCACGCCTGTTTTTATTTCAAAGGATTCTGAAATTTCTCCTCTGAACTTTACTTTTGATTTTGTACCAGTTAGCGTGTCTCTGATAATTGCCGTGGTTTTAGGATCCAGGCCTTGTTCTTTCACAATTTGGAAGAGAGATTCACGATCCACTGAGTCATAAGCCTTTCTAAAATCTACAAAGGTACAAACTAGTTTTTTATTGTAAATTTTTTGATGTCTGAGAATTAGTTTGAGGACTAAAATCTGTTCTGGGCAAGATCTATTTGGCCTGAAACCTGCTTGATATTCGCCAATTTTCCATTCAAGTTGCTGTTGTGCTCGGTTCAGAAGACATTGAGAGAGGATTTTGTATGTGACTGGAAGAAGAGAAATTCCTGGGTATATGCATTAACATTTAAAAGTATTTCTCCATGTTAGTCACTCATTATTCAGCATTTTACCAATAATCGGCGCTGTAGATCAATGGCGCTAATGGCTGCGCTCCATTGTAGCTGAACAGAAAACTCAACGTTTATATAGGGCGAGAATCATATTTTAATAAAAATTCAGACACACGTATTGATTTTAATGACACAGAAACTCCATTTTTTCAAATATTACTTAACAACATGATACAGTTTTTACCGACCTCATTGGTACAAGACGTCAATCGCGTCCGATCATTACAACTGTTCGAACAAGAAGGATTATTCTAGAAGAAACACAGATAGCAAAAGATGAAGATTTTCATTATTTTTTTCCACGAGTATTGCCTGAGCTATGATTTTCACAAAAAATTATGTCACTGACGATAATTATTTATTATTATTTTAGTATCGATGAAGTCCTTTTTTTATTAATATCACGAGAAATGCTCGCTGAAATTCCACACACAGTGCTATCTTGTATATTCTGAATAAAATATAGTTGTGGATATTAAAGTACGCTCAGCTGCCCCGACAGTACCGGTATATAGTTTTCCTTGTCTGGGTGTCACGGCGAGCAGTTCTCGAGAGATAGAACTTCCTGTCTACACGAGAGATCTAAACTCGCAGAGCGCGACCTCTGAGAGCTTGCCGTACTCTTGTCATTGCTGGCGAGTTGACTCTCGGTGCTTTTCGCAGGACACGTATTACTCGCAAACGCTCTCTGAGCGTGAAAAACTCTCACGTGTATACGATATTTTCGATTTTGCAGTGCCTGTATTATTCTGAAGTACGGTGCAAAATTCCTTCGAACATGCGGCGCCTGTTCCTTTGGACATGATTGCACGTCCGAAAGGACTTCGCATCGTAATTCAGAATAACACAGGCATTGCAGTATCGTATTTACCCGCCGACACCGGATGAGGGACTTTCACGTACAATATCTCCCTTGTACGTGAATATTATATACTGGCTGTGGACACATGGTTGCCGACGTATCTAAGATTGGGTTTGGCCATGAGTCGTGCTCGGATAGCCAAGTGGTAAGGCGGCCACTCATGATAAGCGGGAAATCCGGATTCGATTCCCGGACCGGCACAAATTTTTGTTGTCATTCCACTATGCAGCCGATGGTAATCCATATTCGCAACTGCGAATATACGAGGGTAATCCCAAAAGTAATGTTTCCTATGTTTTTATAAGTACATAGCCCGGTTTGTTTCTACAATGGTTTACAGCCTGAACATTCAGCTATTTTTCGACATAATCACCATTTCTGTTGATGCATTTTTGTAGACCCTGTGGCAGTTTTTGTATGCCCATGTCATACCAGCTCGCCGCCATGCTGTTCAGAAAGTTATGAACCTCTTCTTTCACCTCGTCGTCGGAGCTGAAATGTTCTTTTAACCTAGGAAACAGGTGATAGTCACTGGGCGCCAAGTCAGGACTATTGGGTGGGTGGGTGGGTGATTATGTTCCACTGAAACTGTTGCAGGAGAGCAACGGTTTGCCGAGCGATGTTTGGGCGAGCGTTGTCATGTAGAATGCGTACGCCCTTGCTCAATGTCCGTTTGAGTTTTTTCAGTCTCACAGTACCTGTCAGTGTTAATTGTGGTACACAGAAAGATAGGCCACACGCGGTATGGTGGCTGGAGATTATAGATGTAGTTGAAGAAATTGTGACTAATTTACTTAACTGCCTGATTCAAGCTACCAAAATGTGGCACATAAATGATATTTAGAACTAATATTAAACAATTTAGAGAAGGGTTAATAGTATTGGGGAACACATGCTACGAGTTTCTGTGGATGAAATTGCGCTCCTGTTAATTTCATTGAATCTTATTAATTAAAGTCGTCATTACTCTAGTATCATTCGAATGTGAGATAAACCAAGTTGCACGCCCGGGTTCGATTCCCGGCGGGGCCAGGTATTTTCTCTGCCTCGTGATGACTGGGTGTTGTGTGTTGTCCTTAGTTTAGTTAGGTTTAAGTAGTTCTAGGGGACTGATGACCATAAATGTTAAGTCCCATAGTGCTCAGAGCCATTTTTTGAACCATAAACCAAGTTGTTATATGTTTATTGCAGACATAAGCTTCAATTTAGTATGTCGATGAAGAGTGTAGCTGTATTGGTTTACCAGTAGTTTAATTTTGAATGCTTGTTAAATCATAATTTGTAAAAGGCTGTGTCATTCGTGAACTAGCGATCATACAATGAACTCGTGATAATTGCATGCTCAGTTTGGTATCCTCTTATTCTCTGATATTCCACAAGATTCACTTTCAGCGTTTCTCGTGTATTTCCAAGTTATATTCAGTAGCTGGAAGCGTCACTTGTGGTGCCGCAGGCGCGCCCATTTCCCCTAGCTCTGGGTTTTTACCCACCGCTTCCTGTCGCCTAATCCCTTTGTGCGGAGCGCTAAGTTTGTCTCGTTGCCGCGTGGCTTGCCCGTATTCCAGCTAAGACTATCACACGGCACCGCTATCGTTTCCCCCCTCCTCTGTTCCATTCACGATAAGAACGATTGTCCATAAACCTTCTTACGAGAGCCAATTTTTTCTGACTTTATTCACGGTGGTCCTCTCGCGAGGCTTTTCTGTGGGTGGGAGAAAGTAATGTGTTGCCAGACTCTTCCCGGAACGTACGCTCTCTGAATTAAAATAATAAATGTCTTCGCGATAAACAACACCTCTCTTGCAATAACCGCCACTACAGTATCAAGATAATTTCCGTAACGATTGCGCACCTACACTATGTGATCAAAAGTATCCGGACACCCCCCAACACCTTACTTTTTCATATTACGTGCATTGTGCTGCCACCTACTGACAGGTTCTCTATATCAGCGACCCCAGTAGTCATTAGACATCGTGAGAGAGAGCAGAATGGGGCGCTCCGCGGAACTCACGGACTTCAAACGTGGTCAGGTGATTGGGTGTCACTTGTGTCATACATCGGTACGCGAGATTTCCACACTCCTATACATCCCTAGGTCCACCGTTTCCGATGTGATAGTGAAGTGGAAACGTGGATAAGCACAGCAGAAAAGCGTACAGGCCGACCTCGTCTGTTGACTGACAGAGACCGCCGACAGTTGAAGAGGGTCGTAACGTGTAATAGGCAGACTTCTATCCAGACTACCACGCAGGAATCCCAACGTGCATCAGGAGCCACTGCAAGTACAATGACAGTTAGGCGGGAGGTGAGAAAACTTGGATTTCATGGTCGAGCGGCTGCTCATAAGCCACACATCACGCCGGTAAATACCATACGATGCCTCGCTTGGTGTAAGGAGCGTAAACATTGGACGATTGAACAGTGGAAAAACGTTGTGTTGAGTGGCGAATCACGGTACACAATCTGGCGATCCGATGGTAGGGTGTGGGTATGGCGAATGCCCGGTGAACGTGATCTGCCAGCATGTGTAATGCCATCACTAAAATTCGGAGACGGTGGTGTTATGGTGTGGTCGTGTTTTTTCATGGAGGGGGCTTGCAGCCCTTGCTGTTTTGCGTGGCACTTTCACAGCACAAGCCTATACTGCTGTTTTAAGCACCTTCTTGCTTCCCATTGTTGAAGAGCAATTCGGGGATGGCGATTGCATCTTTCGACATGGTCGAGCACCTGTTCATAATACACGGCCTGTGGCGGAGTGGTTACACGACAATTACATCCCTGTAATGGACTGGCCTGCACAGACTCCTGACCTGAATCCTATAGAAGACCTTTGGGATGTTTTGGAACGCCAAGTTCGTGCCAGGCCTCACCGACCGACGCCGATACCTCTCCTCATTGCAGCACTCCGTGAAGAATGAGCTGCCGTTCGTATCTGTACACCCACTCTAGGAAGACTTAGCAAGATCGTGTCTTCGGTAGACATTTCGTGAGAAGTATTTTTAGATTTTATTTATGGTTTTGCATTCATTAAGATCTTGAAAAATAAATAGGTATTTTTACGCACAATAAGAGATGTATGTAGAAGAAACAAAGAAAGCTGTACAGCTAGTGAGAGATCCTTGACACTGTGTGCTGACGACATCCAGTTGTTGGGGTTAAAAGTCAAGCAAGCTCAATTCCTAGCAACAGGTCGCAGCGCCTCGACCCTAATACAATTGACCGTTAGCCGATACCGCCCACTTGGCGATTAAAACTAACAAAAGCGAAAATAAACGCAGCCCCTCTAATATGTGAAGCAATGCCTCCCGTTATTCCATATATTTTGCGTCGTTTCTTAGGTGCTTAAAAATTTGTAGTGGTATAATACGTCTTTGCAAATACATGAAAGTTTCTGCCGTACGCGTTTTGTTTCTTTTGCCTGTGAAGCATCTTTGTATATAATAGTTGCGATTTATAGCAGTTACAAATTTGTTACTACATTACGTTTTTTCCGGTTATTCTCCTGTGTTTTATATGAGAAAAATCTTTTGCACCACAAGTTTTGTTAGGTTAAATTACTATTCGGTGTTATTTATTATTTCTAATGTTGTTAATCTGTGTTTGTTGTCGTGGAGCTGTATTTAGCTGGTCTGCATATTCCAGATGGCCGGTTTTCGATGCTTTTTAGAACACCTTTCTCTGAACGCTTTACTTCCACTTTTCAATCTGTGTGTGTGTGTGTGTGTGTGTGTGTGTGTGTGTGTGTGTGTGTGTATGTAGTGTTGCCAACTGTCGCTGTGTGTTAATCATTCGTCTTTTGTTTGTGTTGTGGTGTCTATACTGCATGTAGTTTGTTGCACGCAGCGATAGTTGCCAACACTGCAAATGTAAACACACACCATAACACAGTGAAAAGTGGAAGTGAAGTGTTCAAATAAATGTGTTCGAAAAACTCCGAAAATCGCCGATGTGGAGCCTGCAGACAAATTAAGAAAACAACGCTAGGGTGACACATATGGACTAATAAAATTAGAAATCGTAAATAACATCAAATGGTAATTTAACTTCCCGAAGCTAGTGGAGCAAAAGTTTTCACCTAGTTAAAAAAAAAATTAACAGGACAAAAGGAATGTAGTGACATTTGTAATTGCTGTAAAGTACACTACTGGCCATTAAAATTGCTACACCAAGAAGAAACGCAGATAAACGGGTATTCATTGGACAAATATATTGTACGACAACTGACATGTGATTACATTTTCACGCAATTTGGGTGCATGGATCCTGAGAAATCAGTACCCAGAACAACCACCTCTGGCAGTAATAACGGCCTTGATACGCCTGGGCATTGAGTCAAACAGAGCTTGGATGGCGTGTACAGGTACAGCTGCCCAGACAGCTTCAACACAATATCACAGTTCATCAGGAGTAGAGACTGGCGTATTGTGACGAACCAGTTGCTCGGCCACCATTGACCAGACGTTTTCAATTGGTGAGATCTGGAGAATGTGCTGGCCAGGGCAGCAGTCGAACATTTTCAGTATTCAGAAAGGTCCGTACAGGACCTGTAACATGCGGTCGTGCATTATCCTGCTGAAATGTAGTGTTTCGCAGGGATCGAATGGAGGGTAGAGCCACGGGTCGTAACACATCGGAAATGTAACGCCCACTGCTGAAAGTGCCGTCAATGCGAACAAGAGGTGACCGAGACGTGTAACCAATGGCACCCCACACCATCACGCCGGATGATACGCCAGTATGGCGATGACGAATACACGCTTCCAATGTGTGTTCACCGCGATGTTGCCAAACACGGATGCGACCATCATAACCTAGATTCATCCGAAAAAATGACGTTTTGCCATTCGTGCACCCAGGTTGGTCGTTGAGTACACCATTGAAGGCGTTCCTGTCTGTGATTCAGCGTCAAGGGTAACCGTAGCCATGGTCTCCGAGCTGATAGTCCATACTGCTGCAAAGGACGTCGAACTGTTCGTGCAGATGGTTGTTGTCTTGCAAACGTTCCCATCTGTTGATTCAGGGATCGTGACGTGGCTGCACGATCCGTTACATCCATGCGGATAAGATGCCTGTCATCTCGACTGCTAGTGATACGAGGCCGATGGGATCCAGCACGGCGTTCCGTATTACCCTCCTGGACCCACCGATTCCATATTCTGCTAACAGTCATTGGATCTCGACCAACGCGAGCAGCAATGTCGCGAGGCTACAATCCTACCTTTATCAAAGTCTGAAACGTGATGGTACGCATTTCTCCTCCTTACACGAGGCATCACAACAACGTTTCACCAGGCAACGTCGGTCAACTGCTGTTTGTGTATGAGAAATCGGTTGAAAACTTTCCTCATATCAGCACGTTGTCGGTGTCACCACCGGCGCCAGCTTTGTGTCTGTAGCACGTCATCTTCGTGGTGTAGTAATTTTAATGGCCAGTAGTGTATATGGCAATTATTATGTACATCAATAAGTCATGTATTACAGGCCACTGAGGATGCTTCACAAATAAAAGAATCGAAACGCATATGGCACAAAACAAACCGCCTTCTTGCAAAGACTGAATACATCTCCATGAATTAGTCCTGTGTACAACAAAAGTACATTTCTATTTAAATTGTTTCACCATTGTATTTGAGTCACCGGCCCTCCACACTCTGACCCTTCCCCCCACCCCCCCACCCCATCACCAACGTTCTTTAGAAAAATTACAACATATTCCCTGTTGACAAGATTGTGCGTAAGTAATATTTGTCACATATTTCAGAATTCTGTCGGTATCAGGAATAGTACATACATAGAAACCAGGGTGAAGTGGTAAGAGATGGACAGGAAAAAGAGGAAATTAAGCAGGGAGTAAGGGAGGGTTGAAGTTACCCACGTCTCCCGCCGGAGGTTCGAGTCCTCCCTCGGGCATGAGTGTGGTGGTGTTCTTAGCATAAGTTCAGGTAGTGTGTAAGTCTAGGGACCAATGACCTCAGCAGTTTGGTCCCTTAGGAATTCACACACATTTGAAGTTACTCGCACTGTTATTTAGTTTGTACGCTAAGCGATAAATAAAGGAAACTAAAGAGAAATATGGAAATGAAATTAAGGTTCATGCGGATGAAATAAAAATTTTAAGATTTACCGACGACACTGTAATTCTGTCGGCCTTTGTTTCAACTTAAATTGCATGTAGGAATGGCAATAATTGACTTTAAAAGATGAGGAACACATACCATGCATACTTTGCCATTTATGAAGATGAGGTAACTGATTTACAAAAGAAAGCCAGCGACTTGTGGCTTGGCGTACTGAAGAAGTTACGATTTTTTGTGGGTCATATACCAAAGTATACAGGACGTTAATACGAATCTAGAAAAGATAAACACGGTCTGTAAGTTCGCTACAAAGAAAACAATTGTTTTCTGCTGTGTTATTCAAAATAATATATATTGCCTTTGTACGTGATTATGATTCCTGCCAGTTACCGACGGTACTGTTCTATCAGCTTTATTTCCAAGAAAATACACGTAAATGTTGTGATCGGTGCAACTCAAATGCATAACTCTTACCATAAACTAAAGTTAAAAATTGTAATACCCGCTCTAAAAGTCACTTGGATAGAACAGATACAAAGAAAAAATTATACATGTAAAACACGTTTATAGGGGATGTATATGCATGTATGTTCGACCAGGATAGAACTCTGTCTATCGCTCTTGCATTTTTGTCGTTTTCCAAGATCGCAGTGTTCACAGAACAGTCGCTGCTTCAGAATACACCTTCCCACATGATATGTGATTACATACAACGCCACATCAGAGGACACTACTTATTAGAAAACCTTGTACACCTACTAATTTTCGTCGTCGTCAGTTTCCAGACAGTTTTAAGTATATACGCCAAATCCAACCCATTCATTATTTTGTCTGTATTTTCCCTTGTTTTTGGGTATCTTGAAGGTCAGCCATGTTTGCAACCGCGCACTTTAAAGCTGCAGAATAAGTATTTCTTGTTGTGCAAGTAATATTGTTGAAATTCATGTAAAACAAAGTATGTGTAGTAATCTACTGGAAGAAACATAACCTGTCATCCAAAAAATTTCGAGAATGGATTCATAAAATATAAAGCTACGATGATCGTTTTAAAGCTTCAGGTGCTTTACACAGCCGACCGGGGTAGCCGAGCAGTTCTAGGCGCTTCAGTCTTGAACCGCGCGACCGCTTCGGTCGCTGGTTCGAATCCTGACTGTGGCATGTTCTAGGGGACTTGTGACCTCAGAAGTTAAGTCCCATAGTTCTCAGAGCCATTTGAATTTGCTGTACACAGTTCCCCATCCCATTGCCCAACTCAACTTGCGTGCAACGCACAGAACGTTTATACAACCATGTGAAACTGTCAGGTAAGTGTTTCTTTGGTATGTCGCGCGTCACATGCCTTGAATGTCGATTATGTCATCAATGCGGTGACCTTCATGTGAATTCCAGCACATTGTTGTTTTGTAGTAGGTTCGTTTTAATAACACCAAGTCTCGTAACACGTGATGATTTTTCCATAGAAGAATTAATTCTCCGCGTTTTGCATTTCAATCAAGCTGCGGCAGTCGTCCATGCGTCGTCGTTTCTGCCAGTGGGTCAGGATGTGCGGGACAATCGTTGCATACCGTTTTCTCTTCTTCAAAATAATATGGAGAATGTCTTTAACGTATGATTTAGAGATGTTGCTCCATTGTGATTTGTGGTACAAAAACACCCATAGGCCAGGAACAAAATCAGTGTCGGAATTTTTTGAGTGGACGGTGTATGTAATGTTTTTGAAGTATAATTTTATTTACGAAGTCAAGACACAACGAAATATATATATAGGGAGAGGCGTACTGGCAGGAATGACGCTTTGCTGACAGTTCGTGAATCGTCTCTGGATACTTCATTCGGTAAAGCGCCCCATAGACGTTGAATAATATCGCACAATTTTTCTTGAAGCGCAGAAATTACCGTACGTCTAGGGGTGAGATTGAGAGGCTGCGCAATAATACTGGGAACATCAAAAACTCTCGAAATATATGCACTGCCCGGAAACATTGTGCGTCTGTGGGCAGTATTGACAACATCCTTGACAGTGTCTCCCGTGCTACAGGCTCTGGTGACATCTATATTCGTAGCTTGATGTTTTGATCGTCGCCGACCGTGGGAAATTTAAATGACTGTAAATCAAGGGTAGAGAGCAATGTTATTACAGCGCATAGATCCTACAAATCTATGGCTGGGACGACACAGTAATATTATACATTATTATTATTATTATTATTGCGCAGTTTTCTTGCTCGGGAAAAACTTCAAAATAATATTGAACAATACAATTCTTCAAAATTACTGCCCATCTAGGGGTCACTTAAGAGCAGCTCCCTCGAAGGGGAAGGTTCCGAGTTAGAATCACGGATGGCGTGCAGTTTTATTGTGCCAGGTAGTTTCATACGAAAAGTAATGCATCCGAGTTTTTATAGGTGAAAACACTGGAAGCTTTTTGAATAAAAGTTATTTTCTGCATCTTTATTCTTCATGTCTAAATATTTGCATCACTTTGCCGCTAGAAGGTTCCGAACTGTAGTAAGTAACATAGCGTTGTGCAACGTAACTGTGCCGCTGCGTGGGAAATAGCACTACTTTAACTGTCTCGAATTCAAAGACTTCCTCCGCACACACAGCACGATAATGCCAGACCGCACACGAGCGCGGCGACATCTGTAACAATCCGACGCCGTGGCTTCACCGTCATCCGTCATCCTCGATGCGGTTCCGACTTGGTCCCGTCCGATTTTCATCTGTTTCCAAAACGTAAAAAACAGGACATCACATTGATAAGTGGGAAAGTGGTGTAAGCAGAGGTGAGGCTGTGACTCCATCACCAAAGTCGAACATTGTGCTGTGACGCTATCATCGAACCAGTCTGCCGTTGGGAGAAATGCGTTCGTTGCCAGGGCGACTATTTTAAATATGTAGAAATGAATAAAGACGTAGAATGTTAAAAAATTCAGAGGCATTACTTTCCAACACGCCCTCGTGCGATTTTACAGCTATGCAGAAGATATTTTTATATTTACAAGTCAATATTAGTGCTAATTAGGGAAAATAACGAACGCAAGTAAGCGTTCGGAGAAGGGAGTTTGATAATATGTTACAGCGAATCGCTTGGCTATCGCGTAAGTCTGGAAATACAGTATTATTCCGCTGTGGCACTGGCCCCCCTTAGTGTGATACGATCTCTTCCCTCTGCTGACGATGTGTGGCAAGAATGATTATCAGTAACCCACTGTACAGCCGAAAGTTGGGTGGGCGTGTACCCAACGAGCATTACACGAGAAATATTCTTGACATTGTAGTACGTTTCCTGTCTCATTTTGGGACACGGGCTTTTGGAATTTGCAAAACGATCTCTCCCGTACGAGTATATGGCAGTCACTATTCCTGGTGTTGCTTGGGCATTTCTTTAACGCTTTCACGTTGACGAAACCACTCCTGTAACGAATCGCGCATCTCCCCTTCGAATCTTCCGTGCACCAGATACACAAATGTTACTGTTCAGCAGACTGGACGAAGGCCACGGTAGACAAGGATTTCTTTTCGCCACACTACAGAGACGAAGGGCATTAAATACAATATGGCTCTCATTTGTTCTGTATTCAATGCTACACTCAAACGATGACCGAAGGGAATTGGAAAGAAGGGTACTCCACTTTAAATCGTAGTTACGTAGCTCCAATAATTTTGTACTGAAACGTCCCCTTAGAAAAATTAATGAATTACTGTGCTGATAAACCTCTTACATTATTTGATTTTCAAACAGCTGAGCAGAACTGAACGTACTCAGATATTTCGCTCTTTACCTATTCTAAACAACACTAAATTGACACACAATATTTTTTGGTGCAACGCAATCTGACTTTCAATAATCCCTACAAAAGAATGGCCCTGACTAACATTAACCTATACCTTTCACAAATCACTTACCTCACAAAAATCTTGGTTACTCGAACTACTGCAATACAGCGAGCGCCACTACTGCCAGCTTAATAAAAGATTCTAACTACTGAAGGCACTAACTACTGATAGGCATAGTTAGCAAATGAAAGATTTTGATAGAGAACAAGCAATGTATCTACCTTAATAGTGTTCAAAAGTCATGTTCCATGATATCCAATATTACAAATTTACTCTTTCTGATGGACACACGTCCAGATAGTCCGCTCTCAAAACTCCGCCATCTCTCCCCCCACATCCACCACTGCTGGCGGCTCACCTCAAACTGCGCAACGCTACGCGCTGTTAACAGCCAACTGCCCAACACTACAATAGCGAATATTACAACAATGCAAACCAGCCACAGACTGCACACAGCACAGTCAGTGATTTTCATATAGAGCGCTACGTGGCGTTACCAATATAAAAACGTAAACAGCCTACTTACAGTATGTAAAAGTCGTCAATGAAGCCTGCAACAATTTTTAATGGTTCTGTTATTGTGATTCTAAAAAGCTGATAAATTGAAAAAAATAGTCACTAGATTCCTTTATTTTTATAACGCGATTCGGGCGTGACGCTTCATCAGATCACCTGCTGACTTAACAACACATTTTTATATTACAAATGTGAATGCATGCACAAAAGCTTTAAAGCAGGGACCATTACGTTTTAACAAAATTTGTTTTACAATAAGAACAGTCTATATTTCATGCCAGTCAGGTTTAATCTATTTATTTTACTTTTTATTGTTCGCTATTTGTCTTAAATATGGATTATTTTGCCTGTATGTTGGTATGAAGTATGATCTGAAATTGTATAAAACTTTGTCCTTATTTTAAAACAAATTTTGTTAAAATTAATGGTTTACTGTCTTACACTGGCGGGCTGTAGCGCCACAACTTCCTCGGCATCTATTTTACCATCTAGCGTAAGCGATGTTACCTTGCTGTGTTGAGGTTCAAAAAAATGGCTCTGAGCACTATGGGACTTAACAGTGGAGGTCATCAGTCCCCTAGAACTTAAAAGGGAACCTCCCCATCGCACCCCCCTCAGATTTAGTTATAAGTTGGCACAGTGGATAGGCCTTGAAAAACTGAACACAGATCAATCGAGAAAACAGGAAGAAGTTGTGTGGAAGTATGAAAAAAATAAGCAAAATACACAAACTGAGTAGTCTATGCATATGATATGCAACATCTCGAAGAATATGAGCTGATGAGCGCCGTGGTCCCGTGGTTAGCGTGAGCAGCTGCGGAACGAGAGGTCCTTGGTTCAAGTCTTCCATCGAGTGAAAACTTTACCTTCTTTATTTTCGCAAAGTTATGATCTGTCCGTTCGTTCATTGACGTCTCTGTTCACTGTAATAAGTTTAGTGTCTGTGTTTTGCGACCGCACCGCTAAACCGTGCGATTAGTAGACGAAAGGACGTGCCTATCCAATGGGAACCGAAAAAGTTTGGTCGCAAGGTCATAGGTCAACCGATTCCTCCACAGGAAAACACGTCTGATATATTCTATACTTCCACACAGTTTCTTCCTGTTTTCTCGATTGATCTGTGTTCAGTTTTTCAAGGCCTATCCACTGTGCCAACTTATAACTAAATCTGAGGGGGGTGCGATGGGGAGGTTCCCTTGTTAGAACTACTTAAACCTAACTAAACTAAGGACATCACACACATCCATGCCCGAGGCAGGATTCGAACCTGCGACGTAGCGGTCTCGCGGTTCGAGACTGAAGCGCCTAGAACCGCTCGGCCATATCAGTATTTCTGCGTTTATATAAAAATTGTAACTTCATGGTCTTACTGGTCGACAGGCATCATCCTAACAGTATCGCAAATGTACTGTATTGCGGTTCGTATTTCTGTAAATAAAAAAAAAAGTTTTCAGACGTTTGTGCGTTGTATACAATCACGTTTGTAATATAAAGATATTTACTGAGCAGGTCATTTGACGATGGGCCACGCCCGAAACGCACTAGGAAAATAAAGGAATTCCATTGACATCCAGTGACAACTTTTTGCGATCTATCAGCCTTGTAGGACTCTCAACAAAGTTATCATTAACAGGTTCACTGGAGATGCCATAGAGTTCAATACGTTGGCGCCTCTTTCGAGAACAGCTGTGTGCAAACCCCCGTCCATCCTTCCAGATATAATCTATCCATGGTTTGGATAAACCTATTAAAGGAAATATCAGGGTGGTTTCTTTGCAAAGGACACGGTCGATTTCCTTCTCTATCCGTCTCCAATCTGAGTTTCTGCTCACCAATTGAGCGTTAAATCCTAATTTTCACTCATTAGTATATCCTCTTCATTACTTCCAATCTGCTGATCTTCCTCTTCTTCTTTCAAGGGGTAGACAGTTTACCTCTTCTGGCCACATTGGAAATTGTTGCCAGTGTCTTACTTGGTCGTCCAGTGTCGTCTTACCGTTCTGTCAATACGATTGTTATCTCTGCACACCATCATTTCTAAATCTATCCAGTCTCGTGGAGCCTTTTGCAAATCTCAGAACTCGTCAACCAAGTCCCTGAACAGCCATCACTTTATAAAATTTCTTTATTGTTTGCTTTTTTCGTTTTCGTGGACGATGCTCTTGGGATTGTTACTTAGTTTGCATTTGATACCATAATTAGTTTCGTACGTTGTGTTACAACTGAGGTGACAATTCTTCGGCAGATCTGCAAGTAGTAATCATGAAGTTTTAATCACCTCTAAAACATATAGTTCGGTAAATAATGTTTCGTTTATCAGGTACGTGTCTGTGACATGATGCGCACAGAAACCCTCGCTCCACTTAGAGGTCTGCACCTTTTTATTTTGCCTCCTGCAGAAGAACGCCACTATGCTGTCGGAAATTCATTATGTACCAGGAATGTAGAAATGTACTTATAAAGCCGGCCGTTGTGGCCGAGCGGTTCTAGGCGCTTCACTCCAGAACCGCACGACCGCTACGGTCGCAGGTTCGAATCCTGCCTCGGGCATGGATGTGTGTGATGTCCTTAGGTTGGTTGGGTTTAAGTAGTTCTAAGTCTAGAGGACTCATGACCTCAGCTGATAAGTCCCATAATGCTTAGAGCCATTTGAACCAACACACTTCCCTGGGGCACACCCGAAGATCTTATAAACAAACAAAAGGTTGATTATCTGATTTCATCTTTTTCGAGGTGCTAATCAGAATTTTGACTCTCGTTCAGACTGGATTGTTATTAAGCAGCATTATGTAGTATTCTGCCTAGATGCAGTTCCGTGCCGTCGTACGGAGAATTTCTGACGCAATTGTTCCCTGTCTTTAGCTACCTTCTTCAGTTTGCTGTATCTTCTTCCATATTTCATGTCGTCAATATTTTTCTTCGTCCTTTAGTTCCTTTGGTCTTCCCTTGGATGACACAGTGCGTGAGCCCCTCGTGTCTTAAGTGTAGGTCCGATCCAGTTGGCCTTCATCTGAAAAACTGTATTCAGAATAGTTTTCTTCTCTCCTACTCTTCTCAGTACATCGTCGTTCGTTATCCAATCTTCCCAGGTGATCTTCTCTAATCTTCTACACATTTCCAAATTTTCTAGGTATTTTTATCCATTTTTGCCACTGGCCACTTCTCTGTTCCGTGCAGTGCTCCAAATGTGCTCTTCCTTAATTCCAAGCTCAGTTTGCTGGTCGGCGGAGACACCCTCTTGTTGAACACGGATTAGGCTGTAGCGATTCTTGCGCGAATTACGTTTTTCCAGTGATCATCCTTTGTCAGCAAGCTTTTCAAGTACTTAAACTGCGTCACATTCTCCAGCTCTCAGACTGGATATTTGCAGCTAAAAGCCGTAGTCTGTCTTGTGTACACCTATAGCTGATCTGTTAAGATAATACACAGTGTAAGTAGGCTGTTTAGGTTTTTATGTTGGTAACGCCACGTAGCGCTCTATATGAAAATCACTGACTGTGCTGTGTGCAGTCTGTGACTGGTTTGCATTGTTGGTATATGATGACTTTTGAACATTATTAAGGTAAATACATTGTTCTCTATCAAAATCTTTTATTTGCTTAACTATGCCTATCAGTAGTTAGTGCCTTCAGTAGAATCTTTTATTTAGCTGGCAGTAGTGGCGCTCGCTGTATTGCAGTAGTCCGAGTAACGAAGATTTTTGTGAGATATAGTGTGTCATGAAAGGTATAGGTTATTGTTAGTCAGGGCCATTCTTTTGTAGGGATTATTGAAAGTCAGATTGCGTTGCGCTAAAAATATTTTGTGTCAGTTTAGTGTTGATCAGAATAAGTAAAGAGCGAAATGTCTGAGTACCTTCAGTTCTGCTCAGCTGTTTGAAAATCAAATAACGTAAGGGGTTTATCAGCACAGTCATTCATAAATTTTTCTAAGGGGAGGTTTGTTTAGTAAAACCTGATCATCAGCAAAGAGCATTGTATTTAAAATCACCGTATTATTTATTTTAATTCCTAGGTTTGCTCTGAGCTTCCATTGTCAAATTACATCATCCGTGTAATATCAGAATGTGTAAAGGATAAATTGCTGCCATGACGTACTTGTTAGTTGACGTAAATTTCTTCAGAAAGTAGGTTTTCTGTTTACAGTATAAATTTTTTGTAACGTGCATAATATACTCGTTCAATCATAATGTCCCTTGGAGAGCATCTTTTGAGTCGATCTAAGGTCTTGTTTATAATGTTTCAAGTTGCAATGATCGCGCTGTGGGAAAGACAGTAAACTCTATATTTTTCATATGTTCTCTCTTAACAGTTTTACAGTATTGCACATATCATGTGGTCATCCAATCTACTTGTCCAGTCTGCATTCCCACTGATTTAGTTCGTAATATTATTTCTCTAAATACAAAGATTACACAAAAAGATTGCAAACCTTGTCTAAACTTCATTCGACGTTGCTCCTGCTGCGATCTTTATTTTTTATTCTCCCCTGAATATTTTAGATTTGAGAACGTAGCTCTGCTTGCGTCTCTTTCAAGATGTTCGGGCTCACATATACGTCTGCTGGACGCCATACGTCTATTTCTGACTGTCGCTCTGATTAGAGGCCTGATGCCAATATCTGTCGGTGTGCGGTTGTACTGCTGTAAACCAGCTCTCGTGACCAGGACTTCAAAGAAGGCAGATTGTCTTCTCCATCAGCGATTGTGAATTGAATGCTTAGGCGAACAGCGTTGCGGTGACCAAGAAAGTCATTTCGCTGTCCCGCGTGGCGCCACGCAATATAAGGATAGTCAACACACCTGTGTCACATTTGTGACTCACAGAACCTTACTGCAGTGCCTTACGAGGAAACACTTGGAGCAAACGACGCAATAACTGCTTGGTCATAAAACTGCTGTGAACTGATGCGGATCTTGTTCTTCGATATATTTTCGCAACCGATAACCTGGGGATTCGTGACATGACTTTCTGTTAATGTATCGATTCTGGATAAGACACGCTGTGAGGGGAATCTAAGGAGGGACTTCACATTTAGTTGTCACCGTTCGTACTTCAGTGAAAATATTTATGTGATCTCAATGTTGTTACATGAGAGTCTTCGAACTCGTGATACTCGTGGATACTTGGCAAATCACATTTAAGTGCCTGGCAGAGGGTTCATCGAACCACCTTCACAATTCTCTATTATTCCAATCTAGTATAGCGCGCGGAAAGAATGGACACCTATATCTTTCCGTACGAGCTCTGATTTCCCTTATTTTATTATGGTGATCGTTCCGCCCTGTGTAGATCGGTGTCAACAAAATATTTTCGCATTCGGAGGAGAAAGTTGGTGATTTGGATTTCGTGAGAAGATTCCGTCGTAACGAAAAACGCCTTTCTTTTAACGATTCCCAGCCCGCATCCTGTATCATTTCTGTGACATTCTCTCCCACATTTCGTAATAATACAAAACATGATGCCTTTCTTTGAACTTTTTCGATATACTAAGTCAGTCCTATCTGGCAAGGGTCCCACACCGCGCAGCAATATTCTAAAAGAGGACGGACAAGCGTAGTGTAGGCAGTCTCCTTAGTAGATCTGTTACATTTTCTAAGTGTCCTGCCAATAATACGCAGTCTATGGTTAGTCTTCCCCACAACATTTTCTATGTGTTCCTTCCAATTTAAGTTGTTCGTAATTGTAATAGCTAGGTATTTAGTTGAATTTACGGCTTTTAGATTCGACCGATTTATCGTGTAACCGAAGTTTCAGTTCTTTTTAGCACTCATGTGGATGATCTCACACTTTTCGTTATTCAGGGTCAACTGGCACTTTTCACACCACTTAGATATTTTTTCTAAATCGTTTTGCAGTTTGTTTTGATCTTCTGATTAATTTATTAGTCGATAAACGACAGCGTCATCTGCAAACAACCGAAGAAGGCTGCTCAGATTGTCTCCCAAATCGTTTATATAGATAATGAACATAAAGGACCTATAACACTACCTTGGGGAACGGCAGAAATCACTTCTGTTTTACACGATGACTTTCCGTCAATTACTACGAACTGTGACCTCTCTGACAGGAAATCACAAATCCAGTCACATAACTGAGACGATATTCCATAAGCACGCAATTTCAATACGAGCCACTTGTGTGGTACAGTGTCAAAAACCTTCTGGAAATCCATAAATACGGAATCGATCTGAAATCTCTTGTCAGAAACACTCAACACTTCATGTGAATAAAGAGCTAGTTGTGTTTCACAGGAAGTCGTCGTAACTCTTCTGTTGTGAAATGCACGTCTTGTCAAATCACAGTACGGTTTACTGTTGAGCACAAGTTGACTAAAACACCAGTTTTACTTTAAGCTGCCTATCATAGTCATCAAATTCTATCAGTAAATTCACTGGCTGAGTATCAATAACGTCAGTAGTGCTACAGTAATGACCAGAAAAGAAATTCCTTGTAACTTGGAAAATTTTTTTAAAAAAGGCGATGTCGACCATGCAGCATTACTACTTTATCTAGATTGAAGTAATTTAGAAAAACTTTACAATGTAGGCTTAATGAATACGTTGTGACAATTGGAAATTAGTGGAAGATCACCGACAGTGAAATTTTAAGTTAGACGTGATGGCGTGCTGAGACAGCCGAATGGTTAAGGCGTGTACACTTGAAAACCAGGACTACTTTCGACATATTTGTGACATTGCATATTCAACATTTCTGTGATTGTATTGATTATTATTTCATCCCCGTTTTATAATTTATTCCATTTCAATGTATTTAACAGGTTTCATTTCATTGCATTAGTACGTCCTTAATTATTTTGCTGCTACCTTTGTGATGGCACTTCCATTTTTCATACTGTCATTTTGCTATTAACTTTGTCGTAATTTTTTCTCTTGTTTAATACTCCTCCTATTATTTTACGTTATTGTAAGTACCGTTTTTACGCCAAACATGTTAATTCGTAATTAAACCACAGCACACTAACTACTTGCATTCAAACACGATACTGACCACGCTTTGAAACACCCATTTTAACGAGCTCTTGTGTTCATCCAGTTCGCCTCTTGTTATTTGCAAACGTATTATCGCGTTCGTTTTAAAAAGGCGCGATTCCTGTATCGATGTTGGATGAAATGAAATCGATGCTGCTTCTTTCTAAGTTTGCGGCGTTGTCACAGGCTTCTTCCTTTTGTGTAAGCTTTCTTTCTATTCGGAGATGCTACTGCTTTCTCCTTTGCTGTAATTCTAATTGGTCCCCTTATTGTGACCTCGTATGTCTACATAAATACTTGTCATATACTACTGAAAAAGTCTGATCAGTTTTTTAGACAACGCTACACCAAGATGTTACAAATCTGTTCATGCATTCTCTTGCTTTGACGTATTATTTGTTCCTGTAGCATTATCTACAAATAAAGTTCAAGCCGTTCATAATAATAATAATAAAATATTACGAGGTACTAGACTATCAGGTTTTTGTGTGTAAAACGCCTCAGTAAAATTTGAGGCAGTAATAAAGTAAAGTAGCGTTTCGTCGCTGGTTGGGAAGAGTTTTTCGGCATCTTAATTGGAAAAGTTTTTATTGCCTACCCACAATAGCATTTTTCCTTCGAGAAATGCGAGAGTTGTGTCTTACATAAATGTGCCTGTCCAGCCACACCTATTATCACGGTTTCCACCATTAGCAAATTAAATATTATTAAGGTACATCATGACGTGTCTCATCAGCTTACCCCTTCTAGCCAAGTTGTACAATTGTACAATAAAACTCTCTTCGACTCAGTAGCTCTGCATTAGATAATGATTTAACGGCGTATAGTCTTCAGCATTCTTTTGTAGTAACACAGCTCAAAATACTCCTTTGCCTTCTTGGCTGTGCTGTTTATTGTTTACGTTTCAGTTCCGTACTAGTAGTAATATGGGCCGGGCAAAACGTGGGTATTTATAAAAAAAAGTGCTTTTTAAACTTTTTACTTCTAGAATGTATAATTTACTATTTAAAATAGGGTGTGGGACGATACTCTCGGTATTAGAAGTTGGTAAATGTTTTCGTTTAAACATACGTATGTAATTCATTGCCATTATTACTAAGACGGAAATGAAAGAAGAGAGGAGCACTCTTTTTTTGCTGGCATTCCAACTTGCTGTACCAAGGAAGGGCGCGTGTTACTAACAGCTGGTTGTCATTTATACCAGTTCTACTCCTCTCCCTCTCTCTCTCTCTCTCTCTCTCTCTCTCTCTCTCTGCGTTGAATAGCTGTGTAGTGATAAGCCGGTATAAAACAAAACGGAAAAAACATTGTCCTTAGGACACCTCCTTGTAAATGTAACATACTAATGTGTGTCAAATCCCTGAAGATTACTGAAGAATGATTATTGATAACAAAATTATTACTAAATGTGTTAAGCAGCTGGCATGTGTTTCTTGATAATAAATGCAACCTTAAATGTAAACTAATATCAGTGGGGAAAAAACTGCTTCATTATCAGACGTAGTGGCATTTGGGACAGGCTGTAGTTTCCTGTTCTGCTCCTTTCTTTATCTACTTTCGTATGACTTCACTGTTGTGAAGATAAAATGAGAACACTAGCAAAAAACAATGATTTAATAACAAAGAATCGAGGGCGAAAACGCTAGAATCTTTAGATTCCGATATTAATCAATTCCTAGACAATCGGCGATTCTTGGACTCGTGTGGAGTTACACGGCACATGACTTATCCCTAAGTAAAAAAAAACTTTTTTATTGTGATGTTTTTGCAGTAGTATAGTAGGCTATAAGTAAAAATACTAACTACAGGCTACCTACTTAATATAAACTATACTTTATTTCAAGACTTACTTTTAAACTTTAGTTTTGTTTTCTTTCTTTATTATGTACTACCCTAAGAACTGACCTCATTAAAAATGTGTAGTTATGTTTGCCATCAAATTTATTTCCCCTAAATATTCTTCCCTAACTTTCAAGCAGCTTTTTCAACTTGGTTTGTCCAACTACTATAGAAACAATGTTGCAGAACACATTTCCCAAACCAAAAATCAGTTCAAATTTTTTTTGTAAATGGCGCTTATCAATTGATCTTTAAAATGAATAAATGCCCAGGCCTTTATGAATTTTGGTCATTTGCCCAGGCATTTATCGTAGACATTTGCCCAAATTATAAATGCCCAGGCATTTTACACGACTACGCACGAGGCAAGAATCCAGAAAAATACCTTGAGAAAAGACTTATTTTAGTACTCGATGTTAAACATAATTCTGTTTTTCAAGGAAGCTTATGTTCCTATTGCAAGCACACGGTGTATATCCTTTTTGCTCCTTCTGTCGTCCTTATTTAGCCATTTCACGCTGGGCTGATTTCGGAATTAAAATCCGTACGTAGCGAACCAGTGCCAGTGGAGAGCGCAGCAGTCGCAAGCCGACGGAACGTGTGGTGTGTTCTAAGCCCTCACCAACCACGCTGAAAACCATGTCCGGTGCCGTGTTCGCCTTCACTCGCTGTGTGAGGGCGGCTTCCACTGTCCTCGCGTTTCAGCGCGAAATTCGCCGTTGGGACGCCACGCGTCCCGTTTCGGGTGGCGGGCGCCGGGAACACGCCTGCCGTAGTTGCGCTGTACGCAGCTGGCCGCGTTGCGTGTCGCCGTTCGGGGCTACGGCACCGTTGCGAGCGCATAGCTGCGGCATGACGTCACACGAGGCTGCGTGGCGCTGCGTTTTCTGGCGGAACTGCCGGCAGGAGAGAGAGACGCGTTCCACAACTCAGACCCCTCCAGCCGCCGCTGCTACTTCCGTATGATTTAAATCAGTCTGCCTCTGGTGTTAAACGTAGCGGTGTTCTAGCGAAAAGCACCGTTCGCGGATAGACGCCTCAACGCATCGCTCTCCGAAGTGATAGAAAACCGCTTGAAGATTTTACGTACGACAAAAATCACGTAAAAAACTGAAACTCTCGTATACGAGGAGTGTTTATTTAGTAAGTACCGTTTTGAAATTAATAAAAAGACGTCCTAAGATATCTCAATAATTTTATTTTTACATGGAAACCTGTACCTTAATCTACGCACTGACGCCATTACAGTCTGATTCTTCCTTGTTTACGTTGTGTACTGAGTGTTTAAGATGCCTCCGATAGTCGTGAGTCCCGCCGACTGTGAAGTACGGGCTGTTATAAGATTTCTTGCAAGGGAACCTCCCCATCGCACCCCCCTCAGATTTAGTTATAAGTTGGCACAGTGGATAGGCCTTGAGAAACTGAACACAGATCAATCGAGAAAACAGGAAGAAGTTGTGTGGAACTATGAATCAATAAGTAAAATATACAAACTGAGTAGTCCATGCGCAAGACAGGCAAGATCAAGGATAAAGCGAGCGCAGGGGCGGCGTGGTCCCGTGGTTAGCGTGAGCAGCTGCGGAACAAGAGGTCCTGGGTTCAAGTCTTCCCTCGAGTGAATAGTTTAATTTCTTCAGATTTGCTTGGACATATGCAGGATTTGACGGTCTACACACGCAAAAATTTGAAAACGTTAAAAACATTTGTTTTGACAGAGCACAGGGAAAACTATGCGACTGTGAAACTGTTGCATTCATTTGTTGCAGTTTATGTGACAAACTCTTATGTTTTCATCACTTTTTTGGGAGTGATTATAACATCCACAAGAAAACAAAAATCGGGCATGGTAGAAGAATCTTTTTACCCATTTGCCAAGTGTACAAGTTAGGTGGGTCGACAACAAATTCCTGTCATGTGACGCACATGCCGTCACCAGTGTCGTATAGAATATATCAGACGTGTTTTCCTGTGGGGGAATCGGTTGACCTATGACCTTGCGATCAAATGTTTTTGGTCCCCACTGGCGAAGCACGTCCTTTAGTTTACTAATCGCACGGTTTTGCGGTGCGGTCGCGAAACGCAGACACTAAAATTATTACTGTGAACAGAGACGTCAATGAACGAACGGACAGATCATAACTTTGCGAAAATAAAGAAGGTAAAGTTTTCACTCGATGGAAGACTTGAACCAAGGACCTCTCGTTCCGCAGCTGCTCACGCTAACCACAGGACCACGGCGCTCCTGCACTCACATTCTCCTTTATGTTGCCTATCTTCCGCATGAACTACTCAGTTTATATATTTTGCTTATTTTTTTCATAGTTCCACACGACTTCTTCCTGTTTCCTCGATTGATCTGTGTTCAGTTTTTCAAGGCCTATCCACTGTGCCAACTTATAACTAAATCTGAGGGGGGTGTGATGGGGAGGTTCCCTTGTTAGTGCTAAAGGCCTAAAAGCGATCGATATTCACCGTGAGATCTGTGCAGTTTACGGAGAAAACGTTATGAGTGATGGAATGGTAAGAAAGTGGGTGAGAGCATTTAAATGTGGCCGCACAAATGTGCACGATGAACAACGGAGTTGGCGTCCTTCGGTCGTTAATGAAAGTTTCGTGCAGGAAGTCGACAATAAGATGAGAGAAAACAGACGCTTTACGATTTCCTCCTTGCAGGATGACTTTCCTAATGTTTCTCGTAGTGTTCTGTATGGCATTGTGACAGAGCACTTGAATTACCGAAAATTGTGCGCACGCTGGGTACCGAAAATGTTGACGGATGTGCACAAAACCAAACGTTTAGACAGTGCACTTACTTTCCTTGAGCGGTACCACAACGACGGTGATGATTTCTTAAGCCAAATTGTTACGGGCGATGGAACATGGGTGGCCTACGTCACACCAGAATCAAAGCAACAGTCCATGGAAGTTGAGCAAGGGCATCGTTTTGCTGCAAGACAATGCCCGTCCGCATGTGGCGAATCAGACCAAAGATCTCATCACATCCTTTCGATGGGAAACTCTAGATCATCCTCCGCACAGCCCCGATCTTGCGCCCAGTGACTACCATCTGTTCCTGCGCTTGGAGAAACACCTGGGCGCTCAGCGTCTTCAAGACGATTACAAAGTCAAAACAGTGGTGATGCAGTTGTTAACAAGCCAGCCGGCAGACTTCTATGAGGAGGGTATTCAAAAACTGGTACAACGTTATGACAAGTGCCTCAGTATTGACGGAAATTATGTAGAACAGTAGATTAAGGTACAGGCTTTCATGTAAAAATAAAATCATTGAGATATCTTAGCACTCTTTTTTTAATTTCAGAAAGGTACTTACTTTAAAAAAAAACATCTCGTATATTGACCCCTGTAGTGGAATTCATCGTATAAAAAACTTTGTCGTTATTTTAATTATGGTCAGAGTACGTAATTATTATTACTATTATTATTTTTATTCTTCTCTTCTTTTTCCACAGGTAGTCGAATATCCTTTTGGTTTCTCTGGTTTTGTCCATTCTGTACAGGCGTAATAGAAATGTAAGCCCCCGCCTTTTCATGGTCTCCGAGATTTTCTCTATCTTTTTGTAGATTGCATTGTTGCTCCGGTTTCCAGCCAGTTTCGATCTGGGTTGGACCCATGATTTTCCGTAATGTTTTGCTTTCTAGAATCTCCAGCTTTTCAAACTTGTAATTCGTTGACGGGCATTCACTGGCATACGGGCACTCTGTTTTTACATAGTATTGTAGTGCTATATTTTGGCATTCCAAGAGATGCCTTTTTGTTTAAAATATTTTTAGTTAACCCGTAAGCGCTCTCCATTTTTGAGATCCGGTTCGCCACAGCATATTTCTCCAGTCCGTGCTCTTGTATGGCTTCACATAGGTAGGTGAATTTTTTTACCCTCTCAATCTGTCCAATCTCTGTTTCAAGGAATTCTGGCCCATGTTTGTCTCTTGTCATGAATTTGGTCTTCTCTTTTGTGACCGTTGATCTGTATGGTCGCTTCTTGTAACTTCTCTGTAAGCATTGCAAAATCATCAGATAAAGCCAAGCAGCTCACTTTGATTCCTCCCGATTTGCTTCATAGACAAATTGGACTAATCCTTCGATTTTCAAGTTTGGAATTCCAAATTCTCACAATCTTCTCCAGGACACAGTTAAATAGTATTGGTGATAATCCATCGCCCTGTCACACACCTGTCTTGATTTCAAATGGTTGGGACTATATTATTATTATTATTATTATTATTATTATTATTATTATTATTTCTTTCCTTTCTCAGACGTTATGTCTGGTTAAAAATGGAAAGTGACGCGGACCTTGATCAAGCGTCACTTTCTTTTAACTGTACGGTATATGTTATGTTGCATTTAGGAACTTTCGGGTAATTGAACATGTATCAGCAATTACGGATTTCTGTAGTTGTATATATAAGTTTGGATGTAGCTGTATTGCATTGAAGTACTGGTGGATATTGTGTGGTATGACTCCTGTAGTTGATAGTATAATTGGTATAATGTCGACTTTATCCTGATGCCACATGTCCTTGACTTCCTCAGCCAGTTGGATGTATTTTTCAATTTTTTCTCCTGTTTTCTTTTGTATATTTGTTGTATTGGGTATGGATATTTCGATTAGTTGTGTTAATTTATTCTTTTTATTGGTGAGTATGATGTCAGGTTTGTTATGTGGTGTTGTTTTATCTGTTATAATGGTTCTGTTCTAGTATAATTTGTAGTCATCATTCTCCAGTACATTTTGTGGTGCATACTTGTATGTAGGAACGTGTTGTTTTATAAGTTTATGTTGTAAGGCAAGCTGTTGATGAATTATTTTTGCAACATTGTCATGTCTTCTGGGGTATTCTGTATTTGCTAGTATTGTACATCCGCTTGTGATGTGATCTACTGTTTCTATTCGTTGTTTGCAAAGTCGGCATTTATCTGTTGTGGTATTGGGATCTTTAATAATATGCTTGCTGTAATACCTGGTGTTTATTGTTTGATCCTGTATTGCAATCATGAATCCTTCCGTCTCACTTTATATATTGCCTTTTCTTAGCCATGTGTTGGATGCGTCTTGATCGATGTGTGGCTGTGTTAGATGATACGGGTGCTTGCCATGTAGTGTTTTCTTTTTCCAATTTACTTTCTTTATATCTGTTGATGTTATGTGATCTAAAGGGTTGTAGAAGTGGTTATGAAATTGCAGTGGTGTAGCCGATGTATTTATATGAGTGATTGTTTTGTGTATTTTGCTAGTTTCTGCTCGTTCTAGAAAGAATTTTCTTAAATTGTCTACCTGTCCATAATGTAGGTTTTTTATGTTGATGAATCCCCTTCCTCCTTCCTTTCTGCTTAATGTGAATCTTTCTGTTGCTGAATGTATGTGATGTATTCTATATTTGTGGCAGTGTGATCGTGTAAGTGTATTGAGTGCTCCTAGGTCTGTGTTACTCCATTTCACTACTCCAAATGAGTAGGTCAATATTGGTATAGCATAAGTATTTATAGCTTTTGTCTTGTTTCTTGCTGTCAATTCTGTTTTCAGTATTTTTGTTAGTCTTTGTCTATATTTTTCTTTTAGTTCTTCTTTAATATTTGTATTATCTATTCCTATTTTTTGTCTGTATCCTAGATATTTATAGGCATCTGTTTTTTCCATCGCTTCTATGCAGTCGCTGTGGTTATCCAATATGTAATCTTCTTGTTTAGTGTGTTTTCCCATGACTATGCTATTTCTCTTACATTTGTCTGTTCCAAAAGCCATATTTATATCATTGCTGAATACTTCTGTTATTTTTAGTAATTGGTTGAGTTGTTGATTTGTTGCTGCCAGTAGTTTTAGATCATCCATGTACAGCAAATGTGTGATTTTGTGTGGGTACGTTCCAGTAATATTGTATCCATAATTTGTATTATTTAGCATGTTGGATAGTGGGTTCAGAGCGTGGCAGAACCAGAAAGGACTTAATGAGTCTCCTTGGTATATTCCACGCTTAACCTGTATTGGCTGTGATGTGATGTTATTTGAATTTGTTTGGATATTAAGTGTGGTTTTCCAATTTTTCATTACTATCTATAGGAACTGTATCAATTTAGGATCTACTTTGTATATTTACAATATTTGTAGTAACCACGAGTGGGGTACACTATCAAAAGCTTTCTGGTAATCAATGTATGCGTAGTGCAGCGACCTTTGTTTGGTTTTAGCTTGATATGTCACCTCTGCATCTATTATCAGTTGCTCTTTACATCCTCGTGCTCCTTTGCAACAGACTTTTTGTTCTTCATTTATAATTTTGTTCTGTGTTGTATGCGTCAATAATTTCTGTTTAATGACTGAAGTTAATATTTTGTATATTGTTGGTAGGCATGTTATGGGGCGATATTTAGCTGGGTTTGCGGTGTCTGCTTGATCTTTAAGTTTCAGATAAGTTATTCCATGTGTAAGTGTATCAGGGAATGTGTATGGGTCTGCAATGTAACTGTTAAATAATTTAGTTAGATGTGAATGTGTTGAGGTGAACTTCTTTAGCCAGAAATTTGCTATTTTATCTTGTCCAGGGGCTTTCCAATTGTGAGTAGAATTAATTGCTTGGGTGACTTCGTGTTGCAAAATTATCACTTCAGGCATTTGTGGTATCATCTTGTATGTGTCTGTTTCTGCTTGTATCCACCATGCATGCCTGTTACGTTGTACCAGGTTTGACCATATGTTGCTCCAGAAGTGTTCCATGTCTGTTATGTTTGGTGGATTGTCTATTTTAATGTGTGTGTTATCTATTGTCTGATAAAATTTCTTTTGGTTTGTGTTGAATGTTTGGTTTTGTTTCCTTCTATTTTCACTTTTTTGTATCTTCTAAGTCGTTTGGCCAATGCTTGTAATTTCTGCTTCTTTTCATCTAATTGCTCTATCGCTTCTTGTTGTGAGATTATACCTAACCTTTTTCGTTTTTCTTCTGACATATCATTTCTTATAAATTGTCCAATGTCTTTTCTCAGTTTTTCTATTCTGATCTGTAGCCTGTGTTGCCATGCTGGTTTTGTGGGTTTCTTCGGTGTGTTGATTGGTTCTGATCTCTGCCTAGTGTGTATATTTAGTGTAGTGAGTGCTCCTATATAAACAAGTAGTTGTAACTCTTCCATAGTTGTGTTTTCATTTATTTTGTTGTGTATGATTGTGTTGATAGTTTTTATTGTTGTTTCGACTTGTGGGTTATTTGGCGGTCTATGCAAGAATGGTCTAATGTCTGTATTTGTGTCTTTGTATTCTATATATGTCAGCTGAAATTTCTATTCTATAACTAACATGTGTGTCGCTTCGTGTTCTATTTGTGCTTTTTCCGGTGGCTGTCTTAAGATTTCGTTTTCCTCTGATTGTTTAATAGATGCGTGTTGTTCTTTGTTTGTTTGCTCTGGGATGTTTGAGTCCATTACTGTATTTTCTTCTTCTTCTGATTGCACATTATTTTGTTCCAGTATTTGTTGTACTTGTTGTTTGATGTTTTCTAATTCTGACTGGGGTATCCTGTTATTTTTGATTATTACACGGATCTGATCAGCTAGTTGTTCTGTTAAGAATTTTAATTCTGGGTATCTGGTAATAAATGTTGTGTATACTTGTGATCTGTATCCAGTTGTGTTGGTTCCTAGGTTTGTTGCTTGGTAATAACAGAACATGAGGTGTCGATTAACTTCATCTGACCATCTCATCCTTTGATTTTCTATTTGCAGTGTGTGGCTGGAGTCAATCCCAAAAAATAGGCTGCTACTAGTTACATCTCATGCAACGCCTAGTGTTGACGGAAATCGTCGATATGTCTCCTTTACGAACAGGATGATTTTTAAAGCGGAATTTTACGTGCTCATTCAGTGGAGCGGCCCCATATTAGCCCAGTGCGATATTTGTATTAGCGATATGTATTAACAGCGACAGTAAACCACAAAGACTAACAGCGACTGTGCAGAGATGCTACATTGCGGCAGCAGTCACATAAGCATCATCAAAAGACTTTTTGCAATTTTTTCGTGACAAGTATCAAGATTTTTCCATCTTTCACAAATATCACGTAAAAATTCAGATATTCACTTCTGGTATAGTGTCTCCCCTGTTGTAGTACTTAAGAATAATTTAACCGCAAATCACAAGGCACGCGAAACTAACGTTACAGGAACCACTTGGTGGAACAACTCACTAATAAGTGGATGTAGGAGTGGTCGAGAACTGACGGAAGTGTTACAAATAAGAAGTTAGTGAGACGTCACATTTCTCTTAATAACAAGGTTATTAGTACATGATTGTGCCAGTCATAACTTGACCGTGCGCCATCTCTTTTACGGCATTCATACTACCATGGAAGTCACATGTTACTTCCGCTGTTGTAATGTTATTTCGACTGTTCTCAAGAACAATGTAAGTCACTAGTAACAACAAAGATACCATCGTAACATTCAGCGATGTGTGCCATTGTTCGTACTTCGTTCTAAGAAATTTCCCTCTCACGCTGTCGACGCGTGACGGCTGAGAATCTCAGCAAACGAATGGTGGTTATTATGCGGTGTTACGACATCGCATTTCTAGGAAGCCATGGGTTACGAGGACACATTTAGACCATCTACGACTCCGCTTCAACCACGTCTCTTTTCCTCTCTATCTACATCGAAACAACATTCACAGTTCCCCCTCACATGAGTGTGGTTCTGAATCGGAAGCTGATGTAAACATCATCTCGTTTTCGCGTCCCAAATTTGACTGTGATAGCTTGGATTATACGAAAACATTGTTGAGTGTGGAGTATCATTCGATCAGCCTCTTCCCTTTTGTTTACCAAACACATTTGCTTTCATAAGGTGATTGTTAATTTCCTTAAGAGTAATGGGAAAAATCTGTAACTTTTTATTTTATGCCTATTTCATTTTTATGACTTGCTTGTGTGATGCAATTTCAGAAACTTAAAAATCTAATTTACTTCTAACACTAGTTGTTTACAATTTATGGTGAACAAAAGTATGACAGCTTGGGCTCTTATATCCGTAAGTGTGCAGTTACGGATTTTCTTCATACATTTCAGATCCATTGTAACCATGTGCTTGAGATACATAAATAGAATACCCAGTCTGGAGGCTAAAAAAATTAAAAAAGGCTGACATGCAAGTGAAAAGGGTAGGACGTACAGATCCTGCAATTAAAAATTGGCATCCTGAATAGTTTTATTAAACAAATAAGAGTCTTTATCAATAACTGCATGGCAGAAAATTTTGGCGTATGAGAAGTCTTCAGCAAGGAGAGATTGGAAATTTTATTATTTAATCTTAATATTTGTCATATTTATTTATCGTTTTAAAATCGCCTAGTGACTCCAGCAACACACCGTTCAGATACTCAGTTCTGCACACTTACGTGCAGAACTTATCAGTTACGGCTGTTTTAAGTTGCAGGTTGTTTTTCGTCACATCTTTGACGTGGGCGGGAAAAAGTGGGATAGCCAGTAATCAGTGGGAAATGCGTCTGGGAAATCACGAAGAATATAAAACTTTTTTATTATTATTATTAGCAATGGTATTCGCAATGTGCAACTGCTAATATTTCCGTTCATGAAAGTTGTGTGGGTTGGGGGATCTTCACACTTTCAATAAACCGCCTCACTTTGCCCATTCACAGACTTAGAAACAAACCTTTCTTCAGGCGAACACACTCTGAAGGAGCAATAGCAACTTCTTCAGTTCTCCTGTCAATGATATTTTGAATTATCTTTGCATCGAGTGACAGAAAATGTAGTGTACACACTTGTGGACGTAACGAAGCGGTTAAAATTCGTTTTCTAAAATTCTACACGTCCTGTATTGTGCGGTAGTTTATGATTGTCAATATCTCACTATCAATGTTTTAAAAAATGGAAACCATGCTACAGACTGTTTTGTTAGGATGAAACGTTCTCTTTGCACAAGCCAGACCATTTCTCACGACTGGTCATTGAGACCGAGCGGTTCTAGGCGCCTGAGTTTGGAACCGCGCTGCTGTTACGGTCGCAGGTTCGAATCCTGCCTCGGGCATCGATGTGTGTGCTGTCCATAGGTTAGTTAGGTTTAAGTAGTTCTAAGTCTAGGGGACTGATGACCTCAGATGTTAAGTCCCGCAGTGCTTAGAGCCATTTGAACCATTTTTCACGTAAATTGTGTTTATCATGTAACAACTGAGGAAGAAATATTGCATACATTATCAATATTATCTCAGTACCGTAAATTTCTTCAGTCGGCTTACTGAAAACGCTAACCATAGGTCTAAACAAGTAAATGACTTTACAAGCGAGGACATATCACTTCTTTCGTGGTGATACCGTTCACCTGGCCAGATATACAAGTTCGCACATGTACGTGGTAGTGCCTGTTCGTTGTTACTTATACACTGTAACGGCTACGACGATAAGAGAAAGAGCATTTTAATGTCGGTGCATAGCGGTGGGCTACAGGTTTTGAGTGCATAGTATTGTGCAGAATTTACATTGCTGTTAATTTCTCTAAGCCTCTGGAATGTGTCGAAGTTTTCCTGAAAGTGGTTGGTAAGATTATGTGGCGGAAAATCACAGAAAATGACGCCCTTTTCACCACCATACCAGTTGACTCTTTATCTCATTAAATCGGCGAAAAACTGTAAAGCGATTCCGTGGAAAATTTCGTGTTGTTTCTAGATCATAAAGATAAGTGTACTTTTATTTCTTGTCATGGAAGTAATTCAGATCGGAGTGCATTACAAAGCAGTTACGTTTAATTTTTTAAACCTTATAATAGTTACGTTGAATTTTTTTTTAAACCTTATATAATTTTATCAGCATGTGTGGTATCGGTACGCTCACTATATCACTTTATATAGCCAGTCAATAGCTAATCTGATTTAAATAAACTCTATGAAATAGTGACCTTGGCTCTTTGAAGTTGTTTACATTTAGCTTTATATTGTACTTCGAACGCTTGAAGAACGTAAAAGTGGGTATGTATATTTAACGCATATTCCGCTAGCCGCCATATGGAGCATGGCGGAGGGTACCTCGTACCATTACTAGTTATTCCATTC
Source organism: Schistocerca nitens (assembly GCF_023898315.1). Lineage (NCBI taxonomy): Eukaryota > Metazoa > Arthropoda > Insecta > Orthoptera > Acrididae > Schistocerca > Schistocerca nitens. The sequence goes on along the minus strand of NC_064621.1, from coordinate 535,116,960 downwards.
CATGTTAACTCGCAAACTGGCTTAGGGAAACGTTAGTGTCTATACTCCTCCGTGCGATCCCTAATTTATCTTGTCTTGGCTTTCCGGTCCTTATCAGAAATGTACTTTGGCAGCAGTAGAATAATCCTGCAGTCAGGTTCAAATTCCGATTCACTAACTTCTGTTAATCAAGTTTCGAGAAAAGAACTTAATTTTCCTCCAAGGATTCCCATTTCAGTTCACAAAGCATCTCCGTAATACTCGCTAACAAATCTAGCAGCACGTCTTCCTGAATTGCCTCGATATCCTCCTTTAGAAGGACGTGGTGGGGACCCCGAACCCTCGTGTAGTACTCAAGAATGATATCGCCCTAGCGTTCTAGATGCGGTCTCCTATAAATGGGTTACATTTTAGTGAAAATGTACCAAAAAATCGACCATTTCGCTTTCCCCACTACCGACCTTAGGTGGCCGTTCCATTCCATCTCTCTTTGCAACGTTACGCCTAAATATTTAATCGACTTTCTGTGTCACGCTGCACACCACCAACACGTAGGATAAAAGAGGAAAGGCAGGTAATATAATCGTGTTACTTCCATGATCATCCTGCCTTCCTTTGGGGTTTATAGCTTGCTTTTTTAATTTTTTTAAGTATACATATGACTCATTGCTAGAGACAACAGAAGGGATAAGTGTCAGAAAATTATCCTAGGACCGAGAAATGAACCCCAGACTTTTGGATTTCTAGTCACTGTGCCACTAGACAGAATTATGAACAAATTAAAAATCCATGAATTATATACAGATGAACCCCTTAGGCTTTCTGGAAGTCACCCGCAACTGGCAGTTATAAACATACTCAGTGCAGCAGTGGTTTTTCCGCTCGATAAAAAAGTAAAAAATGTTGTGTGTTTGTGTTAATGGGAGAGACAATACGTAAGTCCAAAGAAAGCGATATATCGAAAACTCCCTGCAAACATGTCAGTTTTGTTGTGTGTTAACGTATTAAACAGGACTGAATCTGACTAAATAGGCAGGCAACTAGAAGCAGTGCCAAATAATAATAATAATAATAAGTACCAGTTTTGTACTGTTAGCAGGCTCTTTGAGTCGTCTTTTCTGGCGATCCGCAGCGCATTGTCCAGGATCTGGAACCTATTTCTCCCGCACCTTATCCTCTTTTCCAAATATCCTTCTTTTTGTACGACCATCATTCGTCTAACTCGTTTTCCTTCGTTTTATGACACCTGGTAATTGCTTCCACTTTCTCACTCTTCACAGTCCGTCGTCGTTTTTCACCTCACCCATCAACTTTGTCGTACATGTTGAGGCAATAATTCAGGCAGAAAACATTCAGCTCACTTGTGAATATGAAAGTCCGAAATCAGTAAACTTTTTGGACTTCATCACTAGAAAAGCAATGAACACGTCATTAGTACTCATATCTACAGAAAACCCACAACTACAGATGTGAATATCTGTGCTGCGTCATGCCACCCCCCCCCCCCCCCCCCCCCCCACGCACACAAATTAGCAGCCTATAGATCCATGTTGTACAGAGAACACACAATGCCATTAAGTAAGGAAACGGTCCATACTCAAATGTCATCACCCAGATAGAAGCCGCAAATGGTTTTCAACCTACACTCATAGAGAAAATATCTAAGAAAGTTAAGAAAGGAATAGTCAGAAATAAAAATAAGAACACAGACACCAGGACAGTATGTCTTCCCTACTTTGGTACCGTTTCACCAAAAATTGCTAATGTACTGATACCACACAATGTAAGAGTGTTTTCTCCACAAACAATAAATTAAGTAACAGACTGCCACACAATACAAAATTCAATAAAGATAAATTCTCCAACTTCGGTGTATACAAGATACAATGCAAACAATTCTCTTTACAATATGTAGGTCAGACTGGACGAAGTTTTCGAATTAGATTCAAAGAACATTTTAATGCAGTTAGATACAACATACCTAATAAATCTGCCACAGCTACACACATTCAGGACACACTACATTTGTTTGATAACATAGAAGACAATCTAATAATACATCACACAAAATTAACAAAGATCACAAACTGAACCTTGACGGCCTAGATCGATTGCAAGGCGTCTGCAGTGGTCGGTAAGTGAGTTTCCCTTTTACCAAAATACGTGACATAAATCTACGTACTTGCATTGACTTTGAAGCTTATATTTTGTACAGAACGAAGAGACCGGATACCTTAGTACGTGACATAACTTTCCACTCAATACCTATACCGAATCCTGAGAGAAAGGCGTGCTATGTTACGGTCGCACATCACGATAGTACGAAAACAAATGAGACAGTGGCAGCGAGCTTCTTTAAGAGCTCTGCAGGTATACTAGATGATGCATCATAACTCTTTATACCTTCTACTTCCTGAGATGGCTATAAATAAATGAAGAAACATCCCAAAGTGCTGTAGAGAAATTATATTAGTGGTTCGTGTTTCTATGTGAAAAACCAAGTCAAAAATGTTCATTTATGACGAACTCGAGGATTCTGCACCCTGGAACAGACTGTAAGTAACTCAGTCGCCATTTCAAATCTATTATCTTAGTACCATAGGACGGTAACAAGTGCCTGTTATACTTTTTGTACGAGAATGAAACCGAAAGAAGAAGCTACCTGCATCCAGCTTGTATGCACGTAACAAGATATCGCTGCTTTCCACCTGATGATGAGAGTGGGAGAACATAAAAAGTGACTTATCGGATAAGTTATTTTATTCGAACTTTTAGCCACGCATCAAACTTTTTTTTTCTATTCTTCGCCATTTCCACAATTTCAAAAGCCTCCAGTTCATCTTTCTTATTCATTATCCACGTATCTGCATCATACAGGAGAACTCTTCGCAAGATATTTTGTCAGTCTCTTCATCAAATCTTTGTCCTCCATGCCTCTTTCCACAATGCTATCCTGAAAATAGAAGTAAGAAACTCCAAAGAACCAAGATTGCTATTTTTTTTTTTGACACTTATTTAGATTACCAGTTTCAGCACACTAAGCTGCCATCCTCGGATCAGTAAAGCGTAGATCGTAATTCTAAACACAAAAGATTCATACATGATAATAGGGTGTGATATATTTTTACATAACAAGGATATACGCAGCATCAGTTATGCAATACATTTCAGTGTACCCCTTCCATGTGCACATTATACTGTGTCAAATCAAGAACATGAAAACCATGTATATCGGCATGTCAGGTAGAAAACAAACATTTCACAAAATGCCATGCATATTGCACCGACTATACTTGCTCATGTTGGTACAATAGCTGAATGGAGACAGAGATTCTAAAGTAAACAGCACAGATGGTTCTCTAATAACAGATAGAATGCACCGTACCATATAATGCGTAAGGGCAAAATAACATCCAAGAATTCTACAATACAATTACAAAATTTGTCTGTACATATAACAAGAAGTAATTCAGATCGGAGTGCATTACAAAGCAGTTACGTTTAATTTTTTTTAAACCTTATAATAGTTACGTTGAAATTTTTTTTTTTTTTGAAACCTTATATAATATTATCAGCATGTGTGGTATCGGTATGCTCACTATATCACTTTATATAGCCAGTCAATAGCTAATCTGATTTAAATAAACTCTATCAAATAGTGACCTTGGCTCTTTGAAGTTGTTTACATTTATTTTCACTAATCTAGTTCGTCCCACAAATTGAAGAATGTCAAGTATATATTGTTGCTATTCTGGTTTTAATTTCTGTCCTACAGTTACAGTCGCTTGCTTCTCTGCTCCACAGATATTTAACACTGTGCACCTGTTCTAGTATTTCTCTATTCAGCCCTATCTTTACCTTGTTATTTTCTCCTTGTGCCATTGGTTCAAAAAATGGTTCAAATGGCTCTGAGCACTATGGGACTAAACTTCTGAGGTCATCAGTACCCTAGAACTTAGAGCTACTTAAACCTAACTAACGTAAGAACGTCACGCACATCCATGCCTGAGGCAGGATTCGAACCTGCGACCGTAGCGGTCGCGCGGTTCCAGACTGTAGCGCCTAGAACCGCTCGGCTACCCTGGCCGGCCTTGTGCCATTACTTACCTGCGCTATATCCTGCAACTCTTTTTCTTTCCATGCGATAGTACAAGGACAAAAAAAAATACAGGAAAACAATAGACAGTGTAAATTAGTAAATAAAATCCAAGAAGACGGAACAAAATGTAGTAGGGACAGCAACAGAATGAGTAAACTAAAGTTGGCTTATGAACTTTTTTGATTTTAAAACCTTGAAATAAGAAGAAGGCGAGGAAAGAAAATGGAAAAGTTGGAATCGCAGCAAGCAGACGCGTAATGCTTGACGTGTAGAAGAAGAAGAAGAAGAAGAAGAAGAAGTCAATGTCAATGTGCTAATGCCCTCTGGGTTGCTTGAAATGCTTGATGACTGCTCTGTCTCATAATCCAAAATGTCGTTCGTCCCAGACCGAACACCGTGCCCCGTAGCGCTGCGACAGAACAGAATGGTACGGAAGTGCGGGGAACAGCTGTGAGATATTTGAGCTTGAGTGGGAAGCCCTGAGGACGGGCCGTTCTAAGTTTAGCTGCCCGCGTACCGCTGTAGTAAGTCCCCCGAGCCTGTATAAACGCTCACTTGCGCCCCTCTTGTTATAAATAACCACAGCCGTTAGCGTCCCCCCCCCCCTCCGTCGCCCCTCCCATGGTCGCCTGTCACCGTAGCCTATGCCACATCTTCTCACTGGGTTAGGGCCAACTGCATAAAGCATCTCACAACCGCTGAACCAAAGCAAGTACCATCTGCCCACGCGACCTGAGGTTTTACGGTGTTTGCTTCCCATGTGGACGTCCTAGGTTCGATTCTTGGTTACTACCTATGATCTATGAGATGTAACGGAAACCCTTTAACGTCATCAGGATAAATGAGAATTTGCTTTCGAAACACACCTGTAGACCTCCGAAACATGGTGGAGCTGAAAAGATCCTGGTGTTTCCTGGGGAAAGCATGTAACTCACAAAAAGTTATAAGATTTGTTTATTATTGCTGTGGTATAACATGGTGTGAGTTTGTGACACTCCTATAATTAAAAGAAATTATTTATGGTTCACATATAAAAATCCGAGGTGAACGACCTTTTCGTTTGTGTAACGGACTTCATCAAATATCATTTATACTTGACATTGTCAAGTTAGGGGGGGCTATCTAGATCAATACAGAAACAGAAATAGAGCTTCACACAGCCAAGATCGCTATTGTACAGCATTTATTGTGATGATCGGTTTCAGCAAACTACGTTTCCATCATCAGATCTGCGGTACATCTCACTGAATCTTGACCAAATGCATCTTGAATCTTATCATATCGTAGAACGATATTTCATGAACACGAGAACAACAGTATATCACCAAATCAAGCATAAGATAAATGTTACATAAAACAACGTATATATTGCACTGATTATACATCAATGTTTCATGGGCATGAGAACAACAGTATATCAGCAAGTCAAGCATAACATAACTATTATATAAAACACGGTACATTTTGCGTTGGTCATATAAGCTCATGTTAACAGTATGTCAGCAAGGACGACTTGCTGATATATACTGTTAACATGAGCTTCTATAATCAGTGCAGTATGTACGTTGTTTTATGTAATAGTTATTTTATGCCTGACTTGCTGATATACTGTTGTTCTCATATTCATGAAATATCGTTCTACGATATGATACAATATAAGATACATTTTTCAAGATTCACTGAAACGTACTGCAGAGATATGATGATGATGACGATAACGTAGTTTGCTGAAATCAGTCTTCACAATAAATGCTGTACAACAGAGATCTTGGCTGTTAGTTCTGTTTCTGCACTTTCTCAAATGTATCTCGAAAAGTGAGCGGGAGCGCGCTAGTTATTCCATAATTGTAACGTTTTACCTTGGAGAGCAAATATTGTAATGAACGTATAACGATTGTAACTTTGTTTTGGTTCGGAGACTTAACGAATGCCGACGTGTACATTGATCAGCAGTAATTTGTGCTGTCGTTGGCCTCCATTACAACGTGTATTCATTCCGAGTCACTAATGATGTCTGATTACTGTTACCTCGACTTAATAAATATATTTTCAAGAAAATCAGCAGCAAAAGTTTAAAGTAGGTAACATTTTTTATTTATCCAAAAGTGATTGACCTGAGTGTGCACACTGAATGTTGTCATAGGATTTTCGGACATTGATTACCGAATGTTTCCTGGCGAGTTCGCAAAGCTCGGTCATTGCATCGGGAGAATTAATAAACTGTTGTTATTTTGTGGAAATCCACGTATTCGGTTAGGACATCCAAGAGTCAGTTGAGTACCGTAATTCCACTGTTATAGCTCCGAAGATTCTGTGTGTGATTAAATACAATATCAAGTGTCAGACGATCGCATATTACACAGCTGAGTTGCAGCTAACCGGCGAGATCTTTTCAGAACAGCGTAGTGACTTGTGGAAATTCTTCGAAATTTTGTTAGCTATTCAGAACCCACTGAACTCAAGGCATTACCAATAAAATAAATGAACAGCAGCTAAATAACAGAAGTAAATAAACTAGTAGTTGCACGAACCTAACATTAACGGCTAAGTTTGAAGGCCTTCCATGGCAGGACAGAACTCTGGCCGGAAGTAAACTTCAATATTTTTCGTGGTTGTCACACTCTCAGAAGCATGTTTTTATCTTGTCGAAGTGATTTAGCCGTCCGATTGAGTAGGAAGCGGTACAATATCTGTAAAGCAAGTAAGCATACACTTTTTTTGACACGTAAGGATCTCTCTGTCACTCTGTTTTTAAAGAAAGATTTTTTTTTGTCACATGAAAGTGTTGCTATAATTGTCTACACACAGAATAGCGTGAAGGATGCAAACTGTATAGTGTGTTTTGAAGAAAGTCGTCGGAAAAGCAGCTACAATCGCTTAGTAGTGGAAAGGCTTCAGGACCAGATGAGATGTCTATAAGATTCTATAAAGATTATGCGAAACAACTTGTTCCCCTTCTAGCAGTAATTTCTCGTCGATCGCTTGAGCAACGAAAGGTACCTAATGATTGGAAAAAGAGGTCATTCCCGTTTTTAAGAAAGGCCGTAAGACAAATCCACACAATTATAAACCCATATCGTTGACGTCAATCTGTTGTAGAATAATGGAACAAGATTTATGCTCAAGAATTATGACGTTCCTGGAAAATAAACAGTTCCTCTATACAAATCAACATGGATTCCGCAAACAAAGATCCTGCGAAACTCGGCTCGCTCCTCCATGAGATCCACAGTTCAGTAGACAATGCCGCTCAGGTTGATGCCGTGTTCCTTGATTTCAGTAAGGCATTTGACACCGTCCCGCATTGCCGTTTAATGAAAAAAAATACGAGCTTACGGAGTATCGGAGCAGACCTGCATTTGGATTCATGACTTTCTTGCAGATAGAACTGAACGGAACTAAATCGACAGATGTAAAGGTAATATCCGGAGTACCACAGGGAAGTGTGATAGGATCGTTGCTGTTCACAATATATATATAAACTGGTCTAGTATAAAGCGTCTGATGCTCTTTAAGGCTATTCGCAGATGATTAAGTTGTTTATACCAAAGTAGCAACGCCAGAAAATAGTAAGAATTTGCAGAACGACCTGCGGAGAATTGATAAATGGTACAGACTCTGGCAGTTGACCCTGAACGCATATATGAGGGGGTTAAAGCCAAAGTGGTGTAAGTCATGTTTTATGCATTTTAAGAAACAGAAGGTTTTGTGAGAAGCGTTATAATAAATTCCACAAGAAATCATTACCTCTTTGTTTGTGTTTTACATCACAGGAAGGTGTCATTGTTTCAATGTGTTCATAAATGAAAACGGTTTAATACAAAATTATGTGTCTTTTGAAGCGCCCAAATGACACACCATTTTGCCTTTAACCAATCTTGTATTTGCAGTAATTTTAAATAAAACCAAAAGGTATTTTTAATGACAAATGATATATTTCAGAAATAACTAAGAGCAGTACAACGAAATATCCTTTCTCAGCTATGACCATGTTCAGTCACGTCCAGTATCAACAACATCCAGCGGGCCTGCATCATCTACTGTTGCTTCAGCTGTTGTAAGTCCCTGGAAGTAAGCATGGTTGATGGGTGGAATGTTTGGTAGAAGATCTAGCATGTCCCTTTTCTTTTCCTTGGTTACAGGTCTTGGTCCATGGTATAGGTTTTCCATAGCAATACGTCCAAGTGAAACTGGCCTTCCTGGTTTGGCTGGTTTTTGACATAGAGCGGAGAATGGGAAATCCTCATTAAGAGTCTCCTTGTAATAGAGCATAAAAGGTTCGTTCTTCAGTAAACGAATCCACTGCATATTAAGCCACGACACTGGTTTTTTTAGCGACATTTTGTTTTCTCCTTGTAACAGCTTGTTCAAGATTCTTCGTAGACTTGAAGTCTTCACGTGACATTTACGTAACAATAAAAGCTTTCTTCTTGATTTTGCGATTATGGAGCACCAATCAGCAGGAACATAAACTGTTTTACCTCTTGCATAGGATTCTATAGATCCAAAATCTGACTCATTGGGGAGATAGGAATGGCTACTAACCATAAATTTATGGTCCATAATGTCGATGTTAACACTGGCGTGAAGCAATTTCACGAGACACAATTGCAAATTTCAAATTCCTATTTTGCCCCGTACAAGTGTCACTATACATGACAACATGTTTTGAAGCTGAAGCTCTTGTAGTAATATGTTTTGTAACACAAGAACCTATTTCTTGTGCACGTGAGGCCATTGTCTCATCCCATGTGTAAATAAAGCCAATATCAGTTGACATCTCATGACTGCCAAGATTGTATAAGTACATGTTTCTTTTATAATAGGCCACAGAAGTGGTCAGTTTGGGGAATGGTAGAGCTTTCTGCAAGTCAAAAGTGAAGGCATAATACAATTTATCTTTCTGTGACTTTTCTTTATCTAATTTCATGGATGTTGTAGCAGCCTCCGCCTTTCGAAGATGAAGTTCGTGTTGTACTTCCACGTTCTTTTTTCTATTGCTTCTTCTAAAGTGGACATCTGCATTTTGTACTTGTCGCACTTCACACAGGTATCTTTACGTGGAGCATGAAAGTGCAAGTTGAAGTCATGACTGAAACATCTGCGATAAATGGGCTCTTTAACAGGTAAGATTTTTTTCTCTTTGCAGTATTCTCTGTGTAAGTTATGCATAAGACGTACATTAAGTTCAGGGGATAAATATTTTCTGTTTGGATTTTGAGCTCTTGTATAATGAGACTGGTATGAGGGGAATGATGAAATATGCTTCCGGACAATATCCATTCTTTCATCAGAGATCTTGTTTACGGGTATCCCACTTCCTCGTTTGTCCAATCCTGGTTGCTCTCCCATTTTCAACTTTTGTACAGCTCTGGTCATCTGCCCATCTGATATTTGGAATGTTTGAAGGAAATATTTTTTGCATACTTTAACACTAGTTCCAACAACTTGAATATAAAATTGATTGCTGGTTGACTTTGGCAATCTTGACCCATCTCTAGGACGCATGTATTGAGGACTTGTTTGCTTAATTAACCCACATAGAAAAGCATTCTGACAGGAAAAAGAACCTAAATTCCAAAATGTTTCGAATGAACTTCTGTGTGCCACTTGTGATAACTTATCTATACATTTTAATCTGCAGTTACAATTTATGTTTGAGAACGTCTTTTCAGGAACCTTTCTCCCTTCCTTAGTTCATATGCCTGACCCAAATTTCTTTTTTTCTTTCTTTCCTGCTTCGTACTCCCCCTTTTTGCCTCTTTCTACTTCGATTTGGTAATTCATGTTGTGTTATTTCCACTTCTTCCTCTGCAACCACACGAACACGCATAATTATTTTCCGAATGTTATGCTACGACGTTTTGAGGTTGTGCATCAAGACTGTTATTATTATTACGAATTGTTTTGCAGAAATGAAATGAAATGATCGTATGGCATTGTTGGCCGGGAGGCCCCTTGCGGGGAAGTTCGGCCGCCGTCCTTTTTAGTTGACGCCACTTTGGCGACTTGCACGTCAATGATGATGAAATGATGATGATGAACACACAACACCCAGTCATCACGAGGTAGAGAAAATCTGACCCACCGGGAATCGAACCCGGGACCCCGTGCGCAGGAAGCGAGAACGCTACCGCAAGACCACGAGCTGCAGAAATTATGCTACATCGTTTAGCTCGCTCATCACGTTTGCTATCATTTTCAGTGAAATTACGTTTATAGGCCAGTCATTGTTAAACTTGTCGTTACTAACGTAATTGGCCAAATGATAGACTAAGTGAGTTAAATTTACCTGAAGAACCAAAAATTTCATTCTCTGAAGGATCATAATCATCACTAGATCCTGCATTTTGCAATATACTGGGTTCACTACTTGTGTCTTCATCAAATTGAGGATCCATCTTCACCAATACACGTAAACTACACAGTACGAAAGCACACCTTAGAAGCACTTAGAGGAATAATGGCGTAAGTCAGACTTGCACCGCAATGTCTGTAAACAAAGCGGCCGTTTCATTCACAAGTGAAACTGCTAGCGCCATCAGTGGGAGTAATAATAAAACTGTGAGTTACACCATTCTTCCATTTAACAGATCTATATTTCAAAATTCTAATGCAGCACTTAAATCAATAATTTTAAAAACGTGACTTACACCACTTCGGCTTTAACCCCGTCATATATGTAACGTATTGCGCTTACATAGGAAAAGAAAACCTGCACTTTACAGCTACACTATTGATGACAAACAGGTGCAGACAGCGTCTGCCCTAAAATATCGAGACTTTGCTGTCCAGAGCGACCTTAAGTGGAATGACCATATAAAACAGTGGGAAAAACATACACCAGACTCAGAGTCATTGGAAGAATCTTAAGGAAATGTAACTCACCCACGAAGGAAGTGGCTTACAAGGCACTTGTTCGCCAGATTCTTGAGTGTTGCTCATCTTTCTGGAATCCCTATCGGGTAGGACTGATAAAGGAAATGGAGAAGATCCAACGAAGAGCGGCGCGTTTCGTCAAGGGATCGTTTAGCTGGAGAGCGTAACGGAGATGCTAAACAAAGTCCACTGCCAGACGGTACAAGAGAGACGTTGTGGCCGGTCGCCGTAGCCGAGCGGTTCTAGGGGCTTCAGTCCGGAACCGCGCGACTGCTACGGTCGCAGGTTCGAATCCTGCCTCGGGCATGAATGCGTGTGTTGTCCTTAGGTTAGTTAGGTTTAAGTAGTTCTAAGTTCTAGAGGACTGATGACCTCAGATGTTAAGTCCCATAGTGGTCAGAGCCATTTGAACCAGAGACGTTGTGCATCACGGAGAGATTTAGAGATTTACTACTGAAATTTCGGGACAGCACTTTTCAGGAGGAGTCAGACAACATATTACTTTCCCCCACGTTGATGTCGCGTATTGACCATGAGAATTCGAGAAATTAGAGCCAATACAGAGGCTTACCAACAATCATTCTTCCCACGCACTATTCGCGAGTGGAACAGGGTTGGAGGGCTCAGATAGTGGTACCGAAAGTACCCTCCGTCACACACCATTAATTAGGTGGCTTGCGGAGTGTGATGTAGATGTAGACTACTTCTTTTTGCAGTAAAACGACTTATGTCATTAAAAACGAGACAGCCGTGTATTGAAAATTCTGAATCGCAGCTTTCTGGAAGGCATTATACTTAATTATACTTCATCACGGAGAAGTATGCGTTGGCTCGTTTAATTAAAAATTTAACCCTCACTGGCAATCGTCTTAACGACATTACTCACGACTCAGGCCAGCTACGCTATTCTTAAATGCAGATTTAAACGATTATAGGAGATTGTGTACATTTCAGATAGCTCGTTCATAACGAGCATTGATAAGTCGTTCTGTAGCCCAGTTTTCAGACAGCAATTACGAACTCATCATTTCCGAACTTCCAGCATGGTGTAGTAGTTCGGGTCATCGCTCCCTTTCGGATACTTGCGTGAGTTGAGACTTAACTTCAACGAAAGAAAAATTGTCTGACCAGAGAACTTGGTACGTACAAGAAAAACATAACACTTACGAAATGCAGTGAGACCCACGAAAATCCTTGACTATGACAAATCTCGAATGTCTTCAGTTACAATCAGAATACCTAAATCAATAAATAGTACGGACATGAAGCGAGTGATATTCACGCCAGCGTCGACACGTGGTAATGAACTGAAGTGCCAAAGAAACTGGAATAAGCATGCATATTCAAATATAGAGATATGAAAACAGGCAGAATACGGCGCTGCGGTCGGCAACGCTTATACACTCCTGGAAATGGAAAAAAGAACACATTGACACCGGTGTGTCAGACCCACCATACTTGCTCCGGACACTGCGAGAGGGCTGTACAAGCAATGATCACACGCACGGCACAGCGGACACACCAGGAACCGCGGTGTTGGCCGTCGAATGGCGCTAGCTGCGCAGCATTTGTGCACCGCCGCCGTCAGTGTCAGCCAGTTTGCCGTGGCATACGGAGCTCCATCGCAGTCTTTAACACTGGTAGCATGCCGCGACAGCGTGGACGTGAACCGTATGTGCAATTGACGGACTTTGAGCGAGGGCGTATAGTGGGCATGCGGGAGGCCGGGTGGACGTACCGCCGAATTGCTGAACACGTGGGGCGTGAGGTCTCCACAGTACATCGATGTTGTCGCCAGTGGTCGGCGGAAGGTGCACGTGCCCGTCGACCTGGGACCGGACCGCAGCGACGCACGGATGCACGCCAAGACCGTAGGATCCTACGCAGTGCCGTAGGGGACCGCACCGCCACTTCCCAGCAAATTAGGGACACTGTTGCTCCTGGGGTATCGGCGAGGACCATTCGCAACTGTCTCCATGAAGCTGGGCTACGGTCCCGCACACCGTTAGGCCGTCTTCCGCTCACGCCCCAACATCGTGCAGCCCGCCTCCAGTGGTGTCGCGACAGGCGTGAATGGAGGGACGAATGGAGACGTGTCGTCTCCAGCGATGAGAGTCGCTTCTGCCTTGGTGCCAATGATGGTCGTATGCGTGTTTGGCGCCGTGCAGGTGAGCGCCACAATCAGGACTGCATACGACCGAGGCACACAGGGCCAACACCCGGCATCATGGTGTGGGGAGCGATCTCCTACACTGGCCGTACACCACTGGTGATCGTCGAGGGGATACTGAATAGTGCACGGTACATCCAAACCGTCATCGAACCCATCGTTCTACCATTCCTAGACCGGCAAGGGAACTTGCTGTTCCAACAGGACAATGCACGTCCGCATGTATCCCGTGCCACCCAACGTGCTCTAGAAGGTGTAAGTCAACTACCCTGGCCAGCAAGATCTCCGGATCTGTCCCCCATTGAGCATGTTTGGGACTGGATGAAGCGTCGTGTCACGCGGTCTGCACGTCCAGCACGAACGCTGGTCCAACTGAGGCGCCAGGTGGAAATGGCATGGCAAGCCGTTCCACAGGACTACATCCAGCATCTCTACGATCGTCTCCATGGGAGAATAGCAGCCTGCATTGCTGCGAAAGGTGGATATACACTGTACTAGTGCCGACATTGTGCATGCTCTGTTGCCTGTGTCTATGTGCCTGTGGTTCTGTCAGTGTGATCATGTGATGTATCTGACCCCAGGAATGTGTCAATAAAGTTTCCCCTTCCTGGGACAATGAATTCACGGTGTTCTTATTTCAATTTCCAGAGTGTATAAGACAAGTGTCTGACGCAGTCGTTAGATCGGTTACTGCTGCTACAATAACAGGTAATCAACATTTGAGTGAGTTTGAATGTTGTGTTATAGTCGGCGCACGAGCAATGGGGCACAGTATCCCCGATTTAACCATGAATGGGGATTTTCCTGTACAACCAATTCACAAGTCTATCGTATGATGCGAATATCAAATCTCCGACATCGCTGCGGCCGGAGAAAGATCTTGCAAGAATGGGACCAATGACGACTGAAGAGAATCGTTCAGCGTGACAGAAGTGCATCCCTTCCGCAAATTGCTTCAGATTTCAGTGGTGAGCTATCAACAAATGTCAGCGCGCGAACCATTCAACGAAACATCATTGATATGGGCTTTCGGAGCCGAATGCCCACTCTTGTACCCTTGATGACTGCACGACACAAAGTTTTACGCGTCGCCTGGGTCCGTCAACACCGACATTGGACTGTTCATGACTGGAAACAAGTTTCCTGGTCGGACGAGTCTCGTTTCAAATTGTATCGAACGAATGGACGTGTACAGGTATGGAGAAAACCTCATGAATCCATGGATCCTGCATGTCAGCAGGGGACTAATGAAGCTGGTGGAAGCTCTGTAATGGTGTGGGGCATGTGCAGTTGGAGTGATGTGGGACCCCTGACATGTCTCGATACTACTCAGACAGGTGACACGTACGCAAGGATCCTGTGTGATCACCTGCATCGATTCATGTCAATTATGCATTCTGACGGCCTTGGGCAATTCCAGCAGGACAATGCGACACCTCACACGTCCAGAATTGCTACAGAGTGGCTCCAGGAACATTCTTCTGAGTTTAAACACTTCCGCAGGCCACCAAACTCACCAGACATCATAATTATTGAGCATATCTGCGATGCCTTCCAATGTGCTGTTCAGAAGAGATCTCCACCGTCCTGTACTCTCACAGATTTACGCACAGTCCTGCAGGATTCATGGTGTCCATTCCCTCCAGCCCTACTTCAGACATTAGTTGAGTCCATGTCATGTCGTGTTGCGGCGCTTGTGCGTGTTCGCGGGGGCCTACACGATATTAGGCAGATGTACCAGTTCCTTTGGCTCTTCAGTGTATGTTGACAGTTGTACGACTATGGTCTGCGCGTATATGTTGATCATCGTACTCTCGCGTTTTGCAGTGATCACTCTGCCATTTAAGCTCCTACGTATTTGAGTATAAATAGATCACAATAAAGAATAGAGTAGCTATCGGCATTGTTCGTGTAACTGCGCACTCTTACCCGAAGCTCCCTTATGTATAGGGAACTCAGTCGGTCCCTTCCCTTACCTTCCCGCGCTGTGGCTCGGTAGAGTATCTGACCTTGGGAGCGAGCAAACACGTGGCTTCCGAGTTTCTGTGTGGGCGACCACAGCCTTGAGTCGCGCCTAGCTGCAGGGACGCAGGCAGAGCCTTCCTCGGCGCGGACCGTTCCACACGATCACTCAAGAACACGCCGGATGAACCTGATCCGTTACTTCCGGCGCCGGCAACAAAACCATAAACCCGTCGAATAAATGGAATCTTATATAACTGCAGAGTGGTGTAGTGTCGAGACACTCATTGGACTTCCATTCCAAAGGATGAGGGTTCGGATTTCCGTCCGACCATCCAGCTTTGGATTTCAGTGTTACCCATACCCCGCTTAGCATGAATTTTGGGTAGACTACTGTCGCAGAGTGCATTACATTACATTTTCTTCTCCAGGCTGAACCTACATTCTGTCTGTAGTATCTTCGTCCTTTAGGGAATGTTAAACCTCAGTCTTCCTTCAGCCTTCTGTCATCTTCGAGTATGAGTACGCCCCGTTTTCTCACTACTTGAGAAGCCACATATGGTCATGGAGAAAGGAATCTGGGGCATCAACGCCAACAGTCACCGATTCTGCCAATTTGCAGATATACACTATCTGATGAAAAGCATGTGAGCACCTGTTAGTGGAAATGAACACACACACACACACACACACACACACACACACACACACACACAATGAGGCGTCTGAATGTTTGTGGAGGAATTGTAGCTCATTATTCCTTGAGGGCATAAACCAGAGTAGGTAATGATATTGGAAGCTGGGGTCTGGAGCGAAGTCAACTAACTCATCCCGAAGGTGTATTGGATTCAGGTAGGGGCTCAGAGCAGGCCAGTCCATTTCAGGAATGCTACTGTCCTCAAACAACTGTCCCACAGATTTTACTTTATGACAGGGTGCACTGTTATGCTGATACAGTCAGTTATCGTCTCCGAATTGTTGTTCTACTGTACGCGCCACACAGTGCTTAAAACCGCGAGCATATCACTCTACATTTGCATTTTATCACGCGTGATAGTAGGATCACACACGAACCACGAAAAACAACCCCATACCGTAACACCACCACCTCTGCACGTCGCTGTTGGCGCTACACGTGATGGATGGTGACGTTCTCTAGGCATTCGCCAAACCCAAATCCTTTCATCGAATTGCCACAAAGTGTACCGTGATTCATCGTTCCAATGCTTTCGTTTTCAATCATCCACTGCCCAGTGGCACCGCAATTTACACCACCATAAGCGTCGCTTTGCAATGGCTTCAGAAATGTGTGGTTTACGAGGAGCAACTTCATCATTGTACCCCAGTGTTTTTAATTCCTTACGTGTAGTCACTGCGCTAGCTGGAATATGTAACGGACCACACGTCTTTTACTACGTGCTGATAATCCCATTAATAAATATTGTTCTATGCTAATATAGCTAATGTTGTTAATATGTGAAGAGAGTCTTCTTCACCGACATGCAGGTGCGGTTTTACAAAAGAGACTAGTAGTTAAGTTATTCTGAAAGTTAATCTCATTAGATAGCATGGAATGCATAGCACATTATAAAATCTATCAAGCTTCTCAAACACATTTCTTCTGTCATGAACCAAGACGTAAGTATTTTGTGCAATTATGTATGCGGACACAAGAATGACTTTTGTTCTGTTAGTTATCAGTGAGAACATCTTTCACAAGTTGGCTTTAAAATATGTTCGTAGCTATTGCTAATGGTAAGTAACTCTAATTACCAAGAACGTAGGTGCTGACAGGTGTGAATATTATCGAACTATCAGTTTGATAAGTCATGGTTGCAAAATAACTATAATTCTTTACCGAAGTCTGGAAAAACTGGTAGAAGCTGACCTTGGGGAAGAACAATTTGGAAATTGGAGAAATGTAGGAACACGCGAGGCAATTTGACCCTACAACTGATCTTAGAAGATAGGTTAAGGAAAGACAAATCTATATTTATAGTATTTGTAGACTTACAGAAAGCTTTGACAATGATGACCGGAACACACTAGTTGAAATACGGAAGGTAATAAGGGTAAAATGAAGGGAGCGAAAGGTTGTTTACAACTTGTACAGAAACCAGATGGCAGTTAATAAGAGTCGAGGGGCTTCAATCTGTACAGTGATCAAGCAGTAAAGAAACCCAAAGAAAGTTTTGGAGTAGAAATTAAAGTTCAGCAAGAAGAAATAAAAACTTTGAGGTTTGCCGTTGACATTGTAATTCAGTAAGGGATGGTAAAGGACTTAGAAGAGCCGCCGTCCTGAACGGGCCGTGTCTTGAAAGGAGGATATAAGATCAACATCAACAAAAGCGAAACAAGGATAATGGAATGTAGTCGAATTATATACGATGATGCTGAGGGAATTAGAGTAGAAAATGAGACACTGTTAGTAACAGATGAATTCTGCTATTTGGGGACCAAAATAACTGATGATGATCGAAGTAGAGCGAATATGAAATGTAGACAGGCAATGGCAAGAAAAGCATTTTTGAAGAGGAGGAATTTATTAATATCGAATACGGGCTTAAGTGTTAGGAAGTCTATTCTGAAGGTATTTGTCTACGGTGTAGCCATGTATGGAAATGAAACATATAATTAGATGGATAGATCACATAACTAATGAGAAAGTACTGAATAGACAAAAAAAATTGTGGCACAATTTTACTAGAAGAAGGGATCGGTTGATGGGACACATCTGAGACATCAAGGGATCACCAATTTGGTATTGGAGGGAAGCGTAGGTGGTAAAAATTGTAGAGGGCCACCAAGAGATGAATACAGTAAGCAGACTGAGAAGGATGTGGGTTGCATGGTTACTCGGAGATCTAGAGGCCTGCACAGGATAGAGTGGAAAACTACATCAAACCAGTCTTCGGACTGAACACAAAAAAAAACAACAGCATATGTTCATAAGCGAGATCTGCGTACAGAACAGCAGAGCAAAGTGCCTTTTTTCAGTCCTTTTCTCGTACCAAAACTTCCTTTAAAGAAATAAGCTAGTTAGCAAGGAACACTACACGGAACTCTAAATTTCTGCACATACGTATTATATATGGCTAGCAGGTCACTGACCTGCTGATGCAAAATTTACAATACTAAGGCACTGAAGCAGTAAAACTGCTGGTACCGTCTTGGAACCCTAGAGCGATCCCTTCGGCTGATTTCGTGCGATATTTTTCAGCCACCCTCCGCAATGCTCGACGGTCGCTCTCTGTCAGTACATGAGGTCTGACTGCCTTTTGTTTAGGTGTGGTTGTTTCTTCGGGTTACCACTTAACAATCACATCACCAACAATCGACTAGGGCAGCTTTAGGAAGGTTGAAATGCAATTCTGCTTGTATTACTTCTCTTCTGACAACACAGTACTCCCCGCCTCCTTTTATACTGGCGGGTCCGCCTCTCGTGGACATCTGTTGGTCAATTCCGCTTTACAGAAGACGGGGGGGGGGGGGGGGAGGTGTGCTGATTCTTTTGATCAGACGGTGTACTTTATTAGGTGGCATTTGACGGCGAGCCAGTACTGGCGTTGTCGGCGATGCCACTTCTGCTGCGAAAAGCATTGTGCCTGTCAGTTCTCAAGCAGGAAACTTTTCCGGGCGAGAAAATTTCGCCGATTTCAAGAAAACAACTCTGTGTAATCGAAATCGTTATACACTGAAGAGCCAAAGACACTGGTACACCTGTACACATCGTGTAGGGCCCCCGCTGCTGAGCACGCAGAAGTGCCGCAACACGACGTGGCATGGATTCGACTAATGTCCGAAGTAGTGCTGGAGGGAATTGGTACCAAGAATCCTGCAAGGCTGTCCATAAATCCGTAAGAGTATGAGGGGGTGGAGACCCCATCTGAACAACACGTAGCAAGGCATCCCAGATATGCTGAATAATGTTCATGTCAGGGGACTTTGGTGGCTAGCGGAAGTGTTTAAACACAGATGAGTGTTCCTCGAGGCACTCTGTAACAATTCTGGACGTGTGGGGTGTCGCATTGTCGTGCTGGAATTGCCCAAGTCCGTCGGAATGCACAATGGCCATGAATGGATCGAGGTGATCAGACAGGATGTTTACGTACGTGTCACCTGTCAGTCATATCTAGACGTATCGGGGGTCCCATATCACTCCAACTGCACACGCCCCACGCCAGTTTGAACATTCCCCTGCTGACACGCAGGCCCCATACATTCAAGAGGTTGTTTCCATACCCGGAAACGATGTCGAAGATTTGATGTTTTACCGGATGCCTGATAATCACGGTACACTCGTGAAATGGTCGTACGGGAAAAACATGCTTCAGAGCTACCTCGGAGATGCTGTGTCCCATCGCTCATGCGCCGACTATAATGCCACGTTCTAACTCGCTTCAATCTTGATAACCTGCCACTGTAGAAGCAGTAAGCGAGCGAACAACTATGCCAGGTAGTTGTTGTCTTATATAGGCGTTGCCGAATGAAGCGCCATTTTCTGCCTGTTTTCATACCTCTGTATTTGAATACGCATGCCTTTACCAGTTTCTTTGGCGCTTCGGTGTACTTCGCTACCCAAAACAGCAAAACCCATTTATTACTCTGTCTCATTTCCTGATACAACTACATTCCATTGCCCATGCTTTGCTTATCTTAAATCACCCTTTTAAGACACTCAATTTCTTTCAACTGCTCTGCGAAGTCCTTTACTGTCCCTGACGGAATTACGATGTCATCGGCAAACCAGAACTTTATTATTTCCTCTCTCCGAACTTTTAATTCCTGCTCCAATTTTTCTTTGATTTTTTTTTTACTGGCTGCTCAAAGTACACATTGAATAACATGTATATAAGTTGCAGCCCTGTCTCACTTCTTTCTCAACCACTGTTTCCCTAACATGCCCCTCGACACTTATAACTGCCATCTGCGTTTCTGTTTGTGTATACTGCCTTCAGAATTTTAATTGTGAATTTCAGTCGAATTTTAATAGTGAATTCCAGTCTACATTGTCAAAATCTTTCTCCAAATCTACTAAAGCTAATAACGCAGGATTGTCATTCCTTCGTCTATCTTCTAAGATAAGTCGTAGAGTCAGTATTTCCATGTGGGTTCCTACATTTCTCCGGAATCCAAACTGATCTTTCCCATGTTCGGTTTCTACCAGTGTTTCCATTCTTCTGTAAATAATTCGTGTCATTATTTTGCAGCCATGACATTAAATTCATACTTCGGTAATGTTTACACATGTCAGCAACTGTTTTATTGGAATTAATACATTCTTCTTGAAGTCTAGGTTATTTCCTCTGTTTCATGTATTTTGCACACACCAGATGGAATATTTTTGCGTTGCCTGGCTCTCCCAAGACTATCAGTTGTTGCGTAGGCATGTCGTCTTCTCCAGGGCGTTGTTTCGGCTTAGGTCTTTCGATACGATACTTCGGAAAGATCCTTTACCAGGCCTAGCACGTTGGTAATCAGCGATGAAAACTGTATCCCTGATGGGAAACTTTTATTAGTTTCAAAAGTACTGGCATGGTTCCAGCCCTAATTAAAACTAAAGAAAGGTTTTTGACATCATTGGAGACATTCCAGACATGTATACCCTACGTAGTTTCAGATTTTTTGAGTGATGGCCCGGCCAACAGAGCCGTATGGTGGCTGCCTGCAGGCAGTGCTAGCAACTTCGATCCTCAAATGAAAGATGCCACCTAATCAAAATTGGATCTACTTCTACATCTACATCCATACTCCGCAAGCCACTTGACGGTGTGTGGCGGAGGGTACTTTGAGTACCTCTATCGGTTCTCCCTTCTGTTCCAGTCTCGTATTGTTCGTGGAAAGAAAGATTGTCGCTATGCCTCTGTGTGGGCTCTAATCTCTCTGATTTTATCCTCATGGTCTCTTCGCGAGATATACGTAGGAGGCAGCAATATACTGCTTGACTCCTCGGTGAAGGTACGTACGCGAAACTTCAACAAATGCCTGTACCGAGCTACTGAGCGTCTCTTTTGCAGGGTCTTCCACTGGAGTTTATCTATCATCTCCGTAACGCTTTCGCGATTACTAAATGATCCTGTAACGAAGCGCGCTGCTGTCCGTTGGATCTTCTCTTTCTCTTCTATCAACCCTATCTGGTACGGATCCCACACTGGTGAGCAGAAACGGCTGTGAGCACTATGGGACTTAACTTCTGAGGTCATCAGTCCCCTAGAACTTAGAATTGCTTAAACCTAACTAACCTAAGGACATCACACGCATCCATGCCCGAGGCAGGATTCGAACCTGCGACCGTAGCAGTCGCGCGTTCCGGGCTGAAGCGCCTAGAACCGCTCGGTCACCGCGGCCGGCTACCGGTGAGCAGTATTCAAGCAATGGGCGAACAAGTGTACTGTAACCTACTTCCTTTGTTTTCTGATTGCATTTCCTTAGGATTCTTCCAATGAATCTATCTGGCATCCGCTTTACCGACGATTAATTTTATATAGTCATTCCATTTTAAATCACTCCTAATGCCTACTCCCAGATAATTATAATTTTGTTGAGGGAACTGGTCAGCATCGATCGGTAACTGTTACGAATAATAAGAATTCCATTACAACACGTTGCCGTAACTTTGACAACAGGCTACATTTTATGTGCCAAGGCGTGACGCAATTCGGGCCACGGTTCACGGCTAGGGTCTTTCCGTTGGAACGGAAGATCAAACCGTCGCGCGAGGAATTTCTCCATTCGGCCCTTTTTTCTTTCTCCCCAGTCGCGCTAAAGCAACAGAGTGAAAGGTTAATGGTCCGCGGGTACACAGCGGCAGAAAAGTGACAATAGCGGAAAGCGCCGGCTGCAGTGTCAAAAGCGGAAGAAAAGCCAGGGAAACTGCGCGGAATCGGCCGCGCTTTGAAGAGAAGAGGGCGCTGCAGGGTGTGGGTTAACATCAGAGGGCAGCGGCCGCCCTTAAGGGCTCGAGAGGCGCCGGGCAGGCGAGGGCCCGAGGGACGGCCGCGCGCAACCAATCACGAGACGCCGGCCCGCCGAGGAGCTCGCGGTGCGTGGGCGGCAGGAGGCAGGCGTGAGGCGTGGCAGCTGCTGGCAGAGGCGGCAGTCAGGGCCGGCCCAGAAACGCTCACCACTCTGTTCCCCGCCCCCGATATGCATTGCCATAACGTGAACTTTTAACATCTCATATCAATAACAGTAACAATAACATGTATACAGAAAAATTTTTGTGTAACAGTTTTGTCTTCCGAATTTAGCCTTTGCCGACCGAAGTGGCCGATCGGTTCTAGGCGCTACAGTCTGGAACCGCGCGACCGCTACGGTCGCAGGCTCGAATCCTGCCTCTGGCACGGACGTGTGTGACGTCCTTAGGTTAGCTAGGTTTTAGTTGTTCTAAGTTCTAGGGGACTGATGACCTCAGAAGTTCCATAGTGCTCAGAGCCATCTCAATCATTTTTTTTTGTTTTTTTTTTTTTAGCTTTTTTGACCTTTCTTTTAGACTCACCCCAGATCACCGTCACTACGGAAATACACTGTCCAGTCATATTAATTTGAGCACGTGTCAGAAACCATCTTTTGCAGTACTGACCTGCTGCAGTCCTAGACTGTGCGGCAGGTCCCGGCGGAGGTTCGAGTCCTCCCTCGGGCATGGGTGTGTGTCTTTGTCATTACGATAATTTAGGTTAAGTAGTGTATAAGCTTAGGGACTGATTACCTTAGCAGTTAAGTCCCAAAAGATTTCACACACATTTGAACATTTCTAACCGTTGCGAGTCACGCCGGCAGTGTGTCAGTAGGTTAAGGAAGGTACCGACAAGTATGTACAATCATGACGACTCCAGTCTCGCGAGATGAACAGCCCGATCGAGGTGGTCCCACAGATTCTTGATTACGTTTAAATCCGGGGATTTTCTGACTACGGAGTAAGGTATACTGATCCAGGTTCTCTCTGCACCACAAATGTACACTGCGGGTTGAGCGGCGTGTTGCATTGTCCTGCTCGTAGATGTCATCGTGCCGAGGAAAACGAACTGCTTGTACATACAGGTGGACATGGTCCCCAAGGATAGATGCATACTTGTGTTGATCCATTGTGTCTTCCAGAATGACGAGACCACCCATGGAATGCCACGAAAACATTCCCCAGACCGTAACTGTTGTAGGGTGATGGCTTTCAGACGTTTCGCGCTGCACACGTCAAGGGCCATCTGTCCTATGGAGCGTAAATCGTGAATCATCTGAATAGGCCACCTGTCACCACTCAGTACACTTCCAGTTGCGATGTTGGCGTGCAAATTCCAGCCTTCGCCGCCAAGGAGCGGCCGTCAGCATAGACACAGGAACCGGGCGCGTCTTGCAGAGGCCCTTACGCAGCAGCTTTCGCTGGACGGTCGTTGAGTAGACACTATAGCTCCTTGGTTCATCTGGGTGGCCACTTACTCAACAGTTGCACATCTCCGCAGCTGTCACCATGGCCCGTGGTGCACCAAAGCTCCATCGGCGCAGGTTTTGGAAATCGCCATTTTGTCATGGCATCCTAGATGTGCTCAATAATGTTCATGTCTGGGGAGTTTGGTGGCAAGCGGAAGTGTTTAAACTCAGAAGAGTGTTCCTGGAGCCACTCTGTAGCAATTCTGGACGTGTGGGGGGGTGCTGAAATTGGCCAAGTCCGTCGGAACGCACAATGGACATGAATGGATGCAGGTTGTCAGACAAGATGCTTGAATGGATGCAGGTTATCAGACAAGATGCTTGAATGGATGCAGGTTATCAGACAAGATGCTTAAGTGCGTGTCATCTGTCAGTGTCGTATCTAGACGTATCAGGGGTCCCATACTACTCCAACTGCACACGCTCCACACCGCTATAGAGCCTCCACCAGCTTGAACAGCCTCCTGCTGACACGCAGGGTCCATGGATTCATGAGATTGTCTCCATTCCCGTACACGTCCATCCACTCGATACAATTTGAAACGCGACTCGTCCGACTAGGCTACACGTTTTCATTCATCAACAGTGCAATGTCGTTGTTGACGGACCCAGGCGAGGCGTAAAGCTTTGTATCATGCAGCCATCAAGGGTACACGAGTGGGTCTTCGACTCCGAAAGCCCTTATCGATGATGATCCATTGAACGGTTCGCAGCTGACACTCGTTGATGGCCCAGCATTGAAATCTGCAGCAATCTACGGAAGGTTGCACTTCTGTCATGTTGAAATATTCTTTTCCGTCGTCGTTGGTCCCGTTCTTGAAGGACCCTTTTCCGGCCGCAGCGATGTCGGAGAGTTGATGTTTTACCGGATATTCACGGTACATTCGTGAACTGGTCATACGAGAAAATCCCCACTTCAGCGCTACCCAGGAGATGCTGTGTTCCATCGCTCGTGCGACGACTGTAACACCACGTTGAAACTCACTTAAATCTTGAAAACGTGCCATTGTAGCAGCAGTATCCGATCTAATAACTGCACCACACACTTGTCTTACGTAGCCGTTGCCGATCGCAGCGCCATATTTTGCATGTTTAGATACCTCTGCATTTGAATACGCATGCCTATACTGGTTTTTTTGGAAGACACTCCGAAGCATAGAGTCCTTCCGGTTTTATAAAGGAACTAGTCAGCTTGGCAGTGGTTCTCAGTTGTTAAATACATATGGGAATTGGATATACATCGTATTCTGCTCCGCCCCCCCCCCCCCCCATCTTCTGTCCTCCTCCTCCTCCTCCCCTGACCATCTGTACCTTCCTTCTCTCTATGATCATTTACCCTCTATGATCATTTACCCTCTATGATCATTTACTCTCTATGATCATTTACTCTCTATGATCATTTACCCTCTATGATCATTTACTCTCTATGATCATTTACTCTCTATGATCATTTACTCTCTATGATCATTTACCCTCTATGATCATTTACCCTCTATGATCATTTACCCTCTATGATCATTTACCCTCTATGATCATTTACCCTCTATGATCATTTACCCTCTATGATCATTTACCCTCTATGATCATTTACCCTCTATGATCATTTACCCTCTATGATCATTTACCCTCTATGATCATTTACCCTCTATGATCATTTACCCTCTATGATCATTTACTCTCCACTACCTCCCCCCCCCCCACTCTTTGTCCATCTCCTTTTGCCCCCCTCTCTGACCTTGAGCCTTCTTTCTGTTGTTATAGCAAATGAATCATTGTTTGGAAACTGAAGTCGCTTAAACTGAGTGGGGAAATCGTTTGGAATCATGAAAGAAAGAACTTCAGCTGTTGGATCTGTAAAGACAGCAGCTTCAGTGACAGCATTTCGCGTAGTTCTAATCTGCGAACGGGTAGTGCTACCAAGTTTTGGACGATTCAGAATCCATAATAGCATTCTAATTGTAAGCCGATAAGCCATAAATACAACTTCCCTGTTTTCTGTTAAAACCGGACTGATGACCTCAGAAGTTAAGTCGCATAGTGCTCAGAGCCATTTGCTAAAACCGACTACGAGAAAGAAAACAAAACAGCACATAGTTATGCATACTATTGTTTGAAATTATATACAATATATAAGAATGTATGTGGGAGCTTCAACTACAATAGCAAGGCATTTAAACTAGTAGACATGTTGTTTCTAACTTCGAGAAGGAGAACGAAACAGCACTTTTTTACAGCACAGTATAGCATTTTCTTTTTTCAATCTGTTTTGACAGGTACCCTGTACATTGTTGTTTAAAATATATGTAGTATATGTCTATTTGAATGTTTATTGGATTATCGAATAATTTTTTTTAATTATATCGATGGAGAATCAATGTTTGTTAAATTATTGAATAAAAATTTTTCAGTATATCGCTCGAGAACTGTTCGAGGTTTTCGCTAACAACTTTACATAATGTCTTGTCTTTATATTGTATAGATTATAGGGACTGATTTTGGCCTTCTACGGTATCGCTCATTTGTGGTTTACAAGTCAGACCTAATTCTCTGGCTCTTCCTTTGATCGCCTCTTTATCCAGTGCATTGGGTTTAATCCATTCTTCCTAAGCATCTGAATTTATCTGCCTTTCTAATCTTCTCATATTTCACCTTCAAGTTTGTCTCCTATTGGTGTGTTCTCTAGGCGTATTCTGCTTATTCCTAAGTTTTCATTATTTTTTCCAGGACGATATTGAAGGGAATTGGGGGATAAAATCCGCCTCCTTTACTGATTCCTGTCTTTATTTCAAAGGAATCGGAGATTTCTAAAAAAACTTCGAGGTGTGTGTGTGTGTGTGTGTGTGTGTGTGTCTGTGTGTGTCTCGATTTTCCTGGTTTTTCTGTCAATTTCTAATTCCTCTACAACCCTTTTGTCTGACAAACGAGTCGCTTGCTTTCCCGAAGCCGACATAAATTAGTACTGCAGTCTCTCTTCGTATTACTCTAGTTCTCAAAATGATCTTGAAGTTGAATATCTGTACCACGCATGGCCTTCGTTTTCGGAAATCAGGTCGATATGCTACAGTGAGGTGATTGTTGTTGTGGTCTTCAGTCCTGAGACTGGTTTGATGCAGCTCTCCATGCTACTCTATCCTGTGCAAGCTTCTTCATCTCCCAGTACCTACTGCTACCTACATCCTTCTGAATCTGCCTAGTGTATTCATCTCTTGGTCTCCCTCTACGATTTTTACCCTCCACGCTGCTCACCAATACTAAATTGGTGATCCCTCGATGTCTCAGAACATGTCCTACCAACCGATCCCTTCTTCTAGTCAAGTTGTGCAAAAGCTCCTCTTCTCCCCAATTCTATTCAATACCTCCTCATTAGTTATGTGATCTACCCATCTAATCTTCAGCATTCTTCTGTAGCACCACGTTTCGAAAGCTTCTATTCTCTTCTTGTCCAAACTATTTATCGTCCATGTTTCACTTCCATACATGGCTACACTCCATACAAATACTTTCAGAAACGACTTCCTGACACTTAAATCTATACTCGATGTTAAAAAATTTTTCTTCTTCAGAAACGCTTTCCTTGCCATTGCCAGTCTACATTTTATATCTTCTCTACTTCGACCATCATCTGTTATTTTGCTCCCCAAATAGCAACACTCCTTTACTACTTTAAGTGTCTCATTTCCTAATCTAATTCCCCCAGCATCACCCGACTTAATACGAATACATTCCATTATTCTCGTTTTGCTCCTTTCAAGACACTGTCCATTCCGTTCAACTGCTCTTCCAAGTCCTTTGCTGTCTCTGACAGAATTACAATGTCATCGGCGAACCTCAAAGTTTTTATTTCTTCTCCAGTGAGGTACTCAATCTAATAACCCTTCTCACCAGTAATTTGGAGAGAACCTTACACGCAAATGAAAGTGAGTTGTTGCGATCTGTTGTTACAATATAGTAATAATAATAATAATAATAATAATAATAATAATAATAATAATAATAATTCCCGTGGAGGCCCGGGAAAAGAATAGGCCTCCGGTATGTTCTGCCAGTCGTAAAAGGCGACGAAAAGAACAAACCACTAATAGGGCTAACCCCCCTTTTAGTGTGATTACTTGGTTCAGGACAGAACTAAAGAAGCCTCGGACAAGCGCCGTCATGGTCGGGGACGACGCTTGAACCCTATGCCCGCCCACAATGGTAACGACACTGCTAGCCAACTAGAAAATGATTCAAATCCAAATAGAGGTGTTTTGCAGGATATGCTTCCTGCAACCACCCTAGAAGGAAAACAAAGACAGAGGATGAGATGGTCAGATGAAGTTAATCGACACCTCATGTTCTGTTATTACCAAGCAACAAACCTAGGAACCAACACAACTGGATACAGATCACAAGTATACACAACATTTATTACCAGATACCCAGAATTAAAATTTTTAACAGAACAACGACTAGCTGATCAGATCCGTGTAATAATCAAAAATAACAGGATACCCCAGTCAGAATTAGAAAACATCAAACAACAAGTACAACAAATACTAGAACAAAATAATGTGCAATCAGAAGAAGAAGAAAATACAGTAATGGACTCAAACATCCCAGAGCAAACAAACAAAGAACAACACGCATCTATTAAACAATCAGAGGAAAACGACATCTTAAGACAGCCACCATAACAAGCACAAATAGAACACGAAGTGACACACATGTTAGATATAGAAGAGAAATTTCAGCTGACATATATAGAATACAAAGACACAAATACAGACATTAGACCATTCTTGCATAGACCACCAAATAACCCACAAGTCGAAACAACAATAACAATTATCAACACAATCATACACAACAAAATAAATGAAAATACAACAATGGAAGAGTTACAACTACTGGTTTATGTAGGAGCACTCACTACAGTAAATATACACACTAGGCAGAGATCAGAACCAACCAACACACAGAAGAAACCCACAAAACCAGCATGGCAACACAGGCTACAGATCAGAATAGAAAAACTGAGAAAAGACATCGGACAGCTAACACAATTTATAAGAAATGAAATATCAGACAAAAAACGAAAACGGTTAGGTAAAATCTCACAACAAGAAGCAATAGAGCAATTAGATGAAAAGAAGCAGAAATTACAAGCTTTGGCCAAACGATATAGAAGATACAAAAAAAGTGAAAATAGAAGGAAACAAAACCAAACATTCAACACAAACCAAAAGAAATTTTACCAGACAATAGATAACACACACATTAAAATAGGCAATCCACCAAACATAACAGACATGGAACACTTCTGGAGCAACATATGGTCAAACCCGGTACAACATAACAGGCATGCACGGTGGATACAAGCAGAAACAGACTCATACAAGATGATACCACAAATGCCTGACGTGATAATTTTGCAACATGAAGTCACCCGAGCAATTAATTCTACGCACAATTGGAAAGCCCCTGGAAATGATAAAATAGCAAATTTCTGGCTAAAGAAGTTCACCTCAACACATTCACATCTAACTAAATTATTTAACAGTTACATTGCAGACCCATACACATTCCCTGATACACTTACACATGGAATAACCTATCTGAAACCTAAAGATCAAGCAGACACAGCAAACCCAGCTAAATATCGCCCCATAACATGCCTACCAACAATCTACAAAATATTAACTTCAGTCATTACACAGAAATTAATGACACATACAACACAGAACAAAATTATAAATGAAGAACAAAAAGGCTGTTGCAAAGGAGCCCGAGGATGTAAAGAGCAACTGATAATAGATGCAGAGGTGACATATCAAGCTAAAACTAAACAAAGGTCACTACACTACGCATACATTGATTACCAAAAAGCTTTTGATAGTGTACCCCACTCAGTGTTACTACAAATATTGGAAATATACAAAGTAGATCCTAAATTGATACAGTTCCTAAACATAGTAATGAAAAATTGGAAAACCACACTTAATATCCAAACAAACTCAAATAATATCACATCACAGCCAATACAGATTAAGCGTGGAATATACCAAGGAGATTCATTAAGTCCTTTCTGGTTCTGCCTTGCTCTGAACCCACTATCCAACATGCTAAATAATACAAATTATGGATACAATATCACTGGAACATACCCACACAAAATCACACATTTGTTATACATGGATGATCTAAAACTACTGGCAGCAACAAATCAACAACTCAACCAATTACTAAAGTTAACAGAAGTATTCAGCAATGATATAAATATGATTTTTGGAACAGACAAATGTAAGAAAAATAGCATGTCAAGGGAAAACACACTAAACAAGATTACATATTGGATAACCACAGCGACTGCATAGAAGTGATGGAAAAAACAGATGCCTATAAATATCTAGGATACAGACAAAAATAGGAATAGATAATACAAATATTAAAGAAGAACTAAAATAAAAATACAGACAAAGACTAACAAAAATACTGAAAACAGAATTGACAGCAAGAAACAAGACAAAAGCTATAAATACATATGCCATACCAATATTGACCTACTCATTTGGAGTAGTGAAATGGAGTAACACAGACCTAGGAGCACTCAATACACTTACACGATCACACTGCCACCAATATAGAATACATCACATACATTCAGCAACAGAAAGATTCACATTAAGCAGAAAGGAAGGAGGAAGGGGATTTATCGACATAAAAAAATCTACATTATGGACAGGTAGACAATTTAAGAAAAATCTTTATAGAACGAGCAGAAATCAGCAAAATACACAAAGCAATCACTCATATAAATACATCGGCTACACCACTGCAATTTCATAACCACTTCTACAACCCTTTAGATCACATAACATCAACAGATACGAAGAAAGTAAATTGGAAAAAGAAAACACTACATGGCAAGCACCCGTATCATCTAACACAGCCACACATCGATCAAGACGCATCCAACACATGGCTAAGAAAGGGCAATATATACAGTGAGACGGAAGGATTCATGATTGCAATACAGGATCAAACAATAAACACCAGGTATTACAGCAAGCATATTATTAAATATCCCAATACCACAACAGATAAATGCAGACTTTGCAAACAACAAATAGAAACAGTAGATCACATCACAAGCGGACAGAATACCCCAGAAGACATGACAATGTTGCAAAAATAATTCATCAACAGCTTGCCTTACAACATAAACTTATAAAACAACACGTTCCTACATAAAAGTATGCACCACAAAATGTACAGGAGAATGATGAATACAAATTATACTGGAACAGAACCATTATAACAGATAAAACAACGCCACGTAACAAACCTGACATCATACTCACCAATAAAAAGAAGAAATTAACACAACTAATCGAAATATCCATACCCAATACAACAAATATACAAAAGAAAACAGGAGAAAAAATTGAAAAATACATCCAACTGGCTGAGGAAGTCAAGGACATGTGGCATCAGGATAAAGTCGACATTATACCAATTATACTATCAACTACAGGAGTCATACCACACAATATCCACCAGTACATCAACGCTACATCCAAATGTATATATACAACTACAGAAATCCGTAATTCTTGATACATGTTCAATTACCAGAAAGTTCCTAAACGTAATGTAACATATACCGTACAGTTAAAAGGAAGTCACGCTTGATCAAGGTCCGCGTCACTTTCATTTCGAACCAGACCTAAGGTCTGAGAAACGAAAGAAATATTAATAATATGGTAAAGTCTTCAATCGCAATATAATTAACAATAAACTGTTTCCATATCTGCTGAATACCCCGCTTTGGTATAATTCCAAGAAATTTGATTGAGAAAATTACACAATTTAAAAAACATTCGTCTGAAAAGTTGAGAAGCAGATGTAACGTGTAATTCGTTTAAGAACTACAGCAACAGCGAACTCGATGAATTTTGACAGCATCATAATTTGTACAATATTAAATTTAAGGGGCAATCACAATTTTTAATATTTCATCCAACACTACGATTGTGAACACAGATCTGCAGGGTACATAATAAGGTAACTGAGGACACTGCTGTTTGCTTCAATCTTTTCAGACTAAGACGGAAGTTGATCTTTCTAAAAATTATTTGTGAGTCGTCCAAAGGTAGAGTGTCTGTGTCCTTCTGGCCTGCCTTACTCAACGTCCTGTGGTGTGCATTCATTACCAGTGCCTGATTTGTCTTTGACAGCAGGCGCGACCAAGCTGTGTTGTGCGGCAGGAATGTTCTCTGCAGATGGTTGGGCCGCACGCGCGGCCACATGGGCACCCCTTACAAAAGCAACTGAAAAATATCCTGTATTAAACGTAGAATTACTTGCCATTTGCGAGATTCTTAGTTTTTGTGTTACTTTGTTCTCCGAAAGTTATCAGAAAAATTAGAAAAATTATAAAGTAAAAATACAAACCCTTTTTCTGAAATTATTCGGTGGGTAGCGTGGGGGGAGGGAGGAGGAATGTGAGGAGGAGGAGGAGGAGGAGGAGGAGGAGGAGGAGGCGGCAGCAGCAGCAGCGACCGTCACGAACCCTCCCACCTTTGTCCCCGCGCCTGTAATCACAGTTTAGTCGTTATTGTAGTCTTCAGTCAGAAGACTGGTATGATGCAATCTTCTACACTAGTCTGCATTATGCAAACCTCTTCAGAATTATGGGAAGCAGAAGAAACAGGTCGCAGAACATTTGAACTTCTTCCTAGCGTCAGGGAACGACTGGGCATGAAATACTTTGAACCTACCCGAGGACGGATTAATTTTCTCACTGGTAATGGGCCGTACCGGACATATTTATGTCGGTTCGGGAAAAGGGCCACACCCTGCATGATACTTGCTTTCCGCACCCTCGGCAGGCATCCTCAATTTTGTAAATGGGACCTTCACTATAGAAGACGCCGGCGGCCATTTGCAGCAACAAGCATCAATACTCAAGCTAAGGTTTTATTCGGTGGTTTTGATCAAGTTAGAATTAGAATATTATTATAATGAAGTTTTAATACCACCTTACAGAGTTTATTAAATGAAATATGCCCATGAGTGGGACATAGACAGGTGATTAACTGAAATACGCATACCAAATATTCTGTGAAATGATAAGGGAATATGGTGTGGCTGGGAGAAGTCACTGTAACATATTATATAATAACACAATCACATTTATTCAAAAAACATTACCATCTCAAATATTCCCTCTCACTTATCACGGAATGCTGGCGTGATACAAATAGTATCATATCTAAGTAAACTTAGTTAAACATCCGGCTAACGTGAATCGACAATGACTACCGCCTGCACATTTCTATCATCATTTAGCCACACACACACACACACACACACACACACACACACACACACACACACACAAACATTCACTCTATTCGTTTTATCTAACAGATAAAAGAGGAAGGTTCCCATACACCAAGTGGGACAACATTGGGACAGAGCACATGGTTCCAACTGTAACTTTAATTCGGGCAAGTCCCGTCTTCACGTTTAACTAACTCCGCGAGTTTTACTTGATATTATGAAGGAACAATTAAATCACACGCGTGAATTTACGTAGAAGATCCAGCTCGATCACAAAATGTGATTACGTCGAGCTGAAGCTTCTCACCAAGAAATGCACGGGGTCTGCGGACCACGTGTTACCAATCTCTCCACAATCAGTAGTCAATAAACACATTTAAATAAAATACACTTTGCATATATACTTCACACTCACACTGAAATGCAAATTGAGCAATGCTGAGTATTACTCGGCAATGAGCGCCTGTTCACTCCCAAGTGCAGTGAACACAAATTCCCAAGAAATTACTTGGCAAAAGAAATCATCTCCCTATCTCTCCTAACCGAGATGATTCTATGAAATACCATAGTGGCTTTCCTCAGCAGGGAAGCTGCTTCCAAGTTCAAAGTGAACATGGAGTTCTAAATCTTCGCTAACTATCGTAGCGATAGAGCAGAGCGTGCTTACTCACCCAGGTCTTCCCAGCAACAACCCCGATACGGTCTCCCTCGTCCGGGTCCACACATCTTGGCCGCAAGGACTCAGATATACCGCACACGGTTATTTGCCAACCTAACGAGCGCTAATGACGCGCGTGGAGCTTATCCCTCTATGGTCGAGTGCAGTCGCGCTCTACTAGATTCGAGGTTGGCTACACTTCCGCTATGCCTATAGCACACCCACAGCCGACATCTCACGCATACCTCGTCATACGTTCGCATTCACACTTTGCAGACAATTACCATATCTAATATTAAAATGATCGTCTATATTTAAATAACCCTATCTTACTAATTATCATCAGGCTCTTTCCTGAGTGTCGGAAGGGCACTCGGTGTCCTTAGTTGTGGGGTCGAGCCGTGTAGCGGCTTACATGGAGCAGTTACAACCCGCGTGTGAATGTGGTGTATCAGAGAGTACTCCCGATCATGTGGTCAATCATGTGGTCACCTTTTCAATGATGTAGCATCCACATTACGTGACCAATTACATGACCATGACACATACCACTTACCAAGACAAGAAGACACTTTTCAAACTCTTAACCAATTGGCGGATGAGGTATCACGAAAAGTGTTAAAAGAATACCTAAGGGACATGAATTAACAATTTGAAACACACCAAACACTAGCTGAATCTAGCGCCCTATTCCCATACCGCCTGTGCGTGGACAGGCCGACTTTCCTCATAGTGTGGAATCCGCCGCGTTCATGACTAGGGGGAGTGGGGTACGACACCACCGATACAGGACAAAGCACCGGACCGGACTTGACTTGGATTAGGACTAATTAGTGGGAATTAGATTAGGAAATTAATTATTTAGGAACATCCTTGGCCTGCCCAATGTCGGGGGCAAGTTCATCGGGATTAGCTGGATGAGCAAGGCTCTAAAAAGTAGGTTTATAAACAACTAACACACCTGTGACGCTGCAGGCAGAATAATAAATAAATTAGTTGCCCATTGTTATCTAGTTGTAGCTGTAGCCCACTAATTAAATTTGTATCTAGCTACAATTAATGTTGGATAAAATTAGGACCCACTAATCATTTAAGGAAGTGGGTTAAGATTGTATAATTATTATAAATTTGGAATAAAGATTTAAAAAAAAAAATCTTCAGATCCGCCTAACTAGCGACCTTAAAGCTCTCCAAACGGTATATAGTGAACCTTAGAGTGTATAGATAGCCTTCTGCCCCTGGCACGCAGTTGTTACGCTGGCTTCCCAAGTAAGTGTGTTAAAAACTACAAATATGTAATATAAAGTTCTCGGATTTTTGTACGCGTGGCTTCAAAATGTTTCGATGCTCTTATCGATGGGACGCTTCTTACTTCGGTGTTCCGGCAGTTAATAACAACTGAGTCCTCTTCAAACACGCCGTAAGGGCTATTACGTATGTAACCCGATCGATTTGTAAATGTACGAACATGGTGAGGATACTGATGTAAAATTAACTTCTGTTAGAAGTTTTTTTTTTTAAATTGCGATTCCCAAAATTTGTCAGTTGCTGAAAAAAACAAATGCTGATAAAAAGATACTTCTGTACGAGCCATAATTTTGCGTTATTGAAGAAGGAAGATAAGTTTAACGTCCCGTCAGCGATGAGATCATTAGGGTTAGGGAAGAATGGAGAAGGAAAACAGCTGTGCTCTTTCAAGGGACGTATAGCTGCATTCGCGTTGTGTGTGTTAAGGAAATCACGGAAGACCCAAGTCCGGATGGCTGGACGGGTAATTGATACGCTGTCCTGCAGAATAAGTCATGTTTCTTACTGCTGCATTAGCTCGCTCAGTTTTTGCATTACGCTGAACGCCAGTAAATGTAGCCGATATAAGATTAATTTTTCTGTGGTATAACGACTTGCAGCCACTTTCTTCTTAAGTCATTGTATTTCTTTATTAGGTGTTTCATGTAAAATATTGCAGGGGATACCAATTGTTCTTGGTCTAAAAATGAATCTTTGTAATAAATCTCTATTTCATTCTTCATTTAGAGCTATGATACTGATTTCCTCTCAGGCAGGAGAAAAGATATGGAAGCCTCCCATTACTTTGCATTAACCTCCCAATTATACTAGAATCTTTCATGGCTAAACATACTTCTGGTTTCGTGTCAGTAATTTTACTCTTTCCAGACCAATACTCGCAATAGGATGGAGTTCCTCTGGAGAGTATGTTAAGTGTCAGCTTTTTGCAGCAGCAGGTGGCAGTATAGTGTCAACAGTAAGAAATACTTTCAGTTAATTTATTTGTGGACGATTTTACAACCTTCGGTTCTAATCCTTGGATCACTGCCCGCGAAATACAAATGATACTTGGGACACTGAAGATTTGGGTTATAGAGAGAGAGAGAGAGAGAGAGAGAGAGAGAGAGAGAGAGAGAGAGAGAGATATGGCTTAGTATCACTCACACGTCACGTTACGCAACTGTGCGACATTATGCATGTCTGCAAAAAGTTGTACTCCCATTTTTGGCTCCAAGCTATTGGGATTAACATTACTTCTAAGGACACAACATTTCTTTTGATGCTGTCGGCCGCCTTCTGTACCTTGCTTACCTTGAATAAACCGCAGCAGGTGCTGAGTCAGTATTGGAACCTGTCCTTGGTCTGGAAACATAGAAAACAATTTCTCTTGATTTGTTACAAAAGAGCTCGTTTACTGCGTTAACTTAATATCGAAATTTACCCCAGCAGACACAGGCTATTAACAGTCAACCATAACAATAACAATGCTTATCTGTTATAACTAGAAGTACAGTTTTTCGGTGCGTTGTGAGAATTACAGCCTTCGGCATTACTATCCTACCGTTCCAGCTGTAAAGCATTGAGGCATTGTAACATAATTGTGTTTAATTAGAGACATTAATTTTTAAATTTGTTTTCAACAAATAATATACAGTGTAACATCTTTATGTTACGAATATTTAGCGATGGCGGCAGTAAGAACTAACAAGTTGCAACCATGTGCCTAGAATGACAGGTGCAGTCCGAATTTACAGCAGCGAACGTTAAGGCTCACCATTGTTTCGGTTTAATAAAGGATTGCTGTTTTACTAAGACTGTATATTCATGCAGAGAATTATTAATCAGTGTGCTGCATGTTATTTTTGTATATAAGTTTATTTCGGCTTTGTTGCTTTCATCAATACAAATGCAATCAATCGTATTTATTGTGTTTTACGTACTATATAATTTATATATAAAGTTTTCTTCATTGGCTGTTGTACTCGCGGCCTGACGTTTTAAACTTTGAGTAAACTATTGCTTCTGTCCATAGTTGTTATATGTATTATTTTTTCAGTGTCGTTATAAAGGTGTTAGATGAATTGATGTAGCACGTACATTATTTTTATTATTATTTTTGTTGTTTGACAGTTGTAGAAGTTAAACTTTGGCAGCTAGTTGTTTACTCAAAGATATTTATGTTGTCGTGGGTCATATATCTGTGGAAGTGTTATTGACGTATTTGCGATCTCTGGTTTTTTGGTTATGCGGTATCCCAATAAAAAATATATTTTTTTGAAACTGTGTGTGCTTGATATCGATTTGTTATTATATCGTGAAGATAATACTTAGTCTGTATGTATATTTCAAATTCTTCCAAAATATTCATGATTGGACCTTTTGAGATTTTGTGCAGGATTTGTAGTGCGTTTTCAACGTTGTCAACTTTGTGTTTCTCATTTTTTAGGTGTATTAAGAAGGTGGATTGGTTGTCATTCGTTTCTCTTTTGTGTTCTCTGAATACGACGGAATTGCTGTCGTGTATAAAATTATTTTGTTATTGCAGTTAATTTTGTAAGTTCCAGCGTTTAAGTGTTTCGGGAGTGTGGCGTTTCCTGAACGTAGTTCTGTGCTAATACTGTTTGTTGTTATGAAGGCTGATTTCACGGTTCTATTTTTAGTAAGGCGTTCATTTTATCGGATATTTTCCCCATATGGTTTATTGGTATGTAGTTTTCTTTTTTAATGTATTTTCTCTCGTTATTGTTATTTCATGCTTTATGGGGACCTTTTTAGGGTGCGTTTTTTTGTTGTATAGCTGTAGAAGAATATTCTTTGTGTATGGCCTCCTGTTGTAGTGGGAATATTTAGGACTCATTGACTGAAAAAATGCATATTTGTGAAATTTTGGACGTGAAGATGTATGGTTAATTATTCCACTTGTAGTGGTTGGTTTCCTGTAAATTTCAAAAGTGTGAGATAACTCAGTAAATAACTAATTTATTAAGAACGTTCCAGATGCGATACGAGGGAACTGACTGGTTCTAAATCCTAGTAAGAAAGTTTTTGTGTGAAGTGCCGTTATTACTGGGATACTACGTTTTATTTCTGGTAATACAAATATAGAAATACGGCAGTAAAGTAGAACTGTAGTCGAAAAAAAATTCTCACATCTTTTAAATTTTTACAAGAGGGTAACAAAATTAAATTCAGGAACAATATCTCACATTACTGACTTCTGTTTCTAACACAATTCCGTTCTTGGGATGAGATGTTGCAAAGTTTACTGTAGATATCCCAGTGCTGTTGAGGAAAAACGACAACATCGTCAACAGGTCTTTCTACTATGCAGGTGATAAACATGGTTAGTCTTACTGATGAATTAGAACATGGCATACGTCGTCAGCCATGGTCTGTTCTCTTTTGAATACATTGACTTTTTGCCAATCTTCTGCTTCAGAGTAAGAATTTCCAGTAGCGATTTGAGATGTTAAATATGAAACACTTTGATCATACTGCATTTGGAGAAGTTACACGCCAGCATTGACAATGTTTCAACAGCATCTTTAAAATCAAAGAAATCAGTTATGTGCATTGGAATTACATGGAAAAGGGCTGTAGCTTTAGCTGACTGTACAATCTTGTGTAACTCTTGCGGAGAAAAGGCTTTACATACCTTTCTGCGTTTACGTATTGTCGCAAAATCTGTCACAGCTCAAATCTGCATCCACTCACTAAAAACGTGTGTTACCTCTTCAAACCATCCCCGTGGCACTTGGAACTGCAGGGGAGAAGTACTGCTTGGCACGAAGACCATGCGCCATGCAGTATTGAATTTTTGAAATTTTTTGACGCTTGAAACGAGTCTAGGGATTGCTACAGAGAACCGAGAACAGAACAGCGCCGAAAATGCGTTTTTTGAAACAATGCCACTTAGGAAGTTTTACATTCTACTTTCTAAATACATTTCGCGAACTACTATGCACTGCATGGCGAAGGGTAGTTCGTACTAGTACTGCCGATTTTTGTCATGTCGCACTCGCCTATTGAGTAGTGGAAAAATGCGTCTGTACGCTTACGTAGGAGCACTAATTTCCCTTACGTTATTCTCCTTATCCCTACGCGAGGTGTACGATGTTGACAGCATGACAGCCACACACTCTTTGTAAATCTACCCACGGTTCGAATCCTGGTGGTAGGAGAAATTTTCACCACCAGTATTTGGCCAGCAAGGGGAGCATAGGTGGTGACGTGAAGCTGCTGACACTATGATGTTGAGCCAGTCTCTTGGATTACCACCAACAGCATGACATTCCCACACTCCACGAGACACTGCGGAGAGGTCTGAGCAGATTCCAAGCTAATCCGCAATGTCTCAAGGAGTGAAGGCACGGGAAGCTCCTGATGTGTCCGCCTGAGGTCGGCTTGGTGCTAATGGAGAGGAGTAGGCTATATGTCAGTACCTGATTTCGCCTTCTTCCTTCTCTCCTCATCATTGAAAACAAACATGACACAAAACTTTACACACAACAAATACGTATACAGGACGTTCGGAAATTCCCGTTCCTAACTTTTAGGACTTGTAGAGGACAGTGAGTACATAATACACTGCTGGCCACCGTAAATGCAACACCCTGAAGGAAGCATCCGAATCAAGTGAAATTTACACCATGAGTTTGCAGCGATGAGATATGCAACTGATTAGAATTTCAGCGCAGACGCACATCACGCGCGCCTGTGGCGCCACCTCATAGCGCCATTTAAGGCTTGGCGATTTCGACGAGTGTACGTTCGGCACGTGTGTTTACCTTGTGCTTGTTTCACAAGACGATCAGTTATGCCTCGTAGACAACAGCGAACATCTTTTGATCAAGTATCCGAGTTCGACAGAGGAAGGATAGTGGCTTACCGAGATTGTGGATTATCATACAGAGAAATCGCTAGTCGTGTTGGACGAAACCAAACAACTGTAATGCGGATATGTGACCGTTGGATGCAGGATGGTACGACGGACCGACGTGGTCGATCGCATTCACCTCGGTGCACCACTGCACGTGCTGATAGGCAAATTGTGCGCATGGCAGTGACGGATCGCTCAGTGACATCCCGAACCATAGCACAGCACATTGCGTCTGTAACGCATCATCCAGTGTCTGCGCGTACCATTCGACGCCGTTTACAGCAGAGTGGTCTGTCCGCAATACGTCCATTGCTTCGTCTACCATTGACGCAGAACCACAGACGTATCCGTCGCCAATGGTGTGATGACAGACGGATGTGGACGGCAGAATGGAATGACGTTGTCTTTACTGACGAGGCACGCTTCTGTCTGCAACACCACGATGGTCGGATTCGAGTATGGAGACACCGTGGAGAGAGGATGCTGGACAGCTGCATTATGCACCGCCACTCTGGTCTTGCACCAGGTATTATGGTATGGGGCGGTATCGGATATTACTCTCGCACACCTCTAGTACGCATTGCCGGTACTTTAAATAGCCGGCGCTACATATCCGAGGTGCTGGAGCCAGTTGTCCTTCCTTACCTTCAGGATTCGGCCACAGCCATATTTCAACAGGATAATGCGCGACCACACGTGGCACGCATTGTCCAAAGGTTCTTCGTCAATAACCAGATTGAATTGCTTCCCTGGCCGGCTCTCTCTCCGGATCTTTCGCCGATAGAAAACATGTGGTCCATGGTTGCTCAACGAGTGACCCAGATTACATCCACAGCTGCCACACCAGATGATCTTTGGCAACGTGTGGAAGCTGCTTGGGCTGCTGTACCCCAGGAACACATCCAACGTCTCTTTGACTCAATGCCGAGACGTGTGGCAGCAGTGATCTCCAACAATGGCGGCTACTCTGGCTACTGATTCTGGCAGGAACCACATGTCACAGACGTCTGTAAACGTAATCATTTGATACTTGGTCAACATGTTATCTACAAAATAAATTTTGTTGTGCTACCTCTTGTCTTTCTTGGTGTTGCATTTACGGTGGCCAGCAGTGTATTTTGAATAGGAACCCATGTCGGGAAGTTTCACTTCAGATGTGTAACGCGTCCACGTCTGCTGTCGGAAAGAGAAAAGTCTCAGAGCTGCTTGTCCAGGTACGCATTAGGGTAAACGGGATGACGTACACTACGTCAGACGTTCACCTAACGACACTTGACATCTGTCTTGCTGCGAAACCCATTCAGTGCCTGTGCGTCACCGACAGAATAAACATGGTTCGGTACACGGTTTCGGAATACACAGACGTGCTCCTTGTGTACCGCGGAGCTCGAGTTAACGGGAGAGCTGCTAGTCGGTTGTATCACGAACGTTTTCCGCATCATAGCACGCCATCGCACAAACATTTTGCCCGAAGTTACACAGCAGCTCCGAGAAACGGGTACCTCACCGTGAGAAGGCAGCACTGTAGGACTCCACGGCAACGCCGCTCGGCCGAATTTGAAGATGATGTACTGCATCGCGTTGAAGAGAACCCCTTAACGAGTAGGTACTCGAACAGTTGCGCGTGTAGTGGGTGTTAGTCACAGTATCGTCTGGGACATCCTGAGTGAGCAACAATTACATCCGTACCGCGTTGCGGGTGCAGCAGATTTTCCACAACACGTTGCCTACTGCAGGTGGTTCCTACACCGCAGCATCGACACACACCTCCCGTTTCCCCGTCGAGTTGTGTTCACACATGACTGTGAGTTCAGTAGGAACTGTGTTCTGGCCTCGCGAAACAGTCATATCTGGGCACACGAAAACCCTCGTGCCATGCATGTTCAGGGATTTCAGCAATGGTTTAGCAGTGAAGTGTGGTCAGGCATTCTGGACAGTCATGTGATTGGGCCGTACCTCCTTCCATTCAAGCTAACTGGTCTTGCTTACCTGATCTCCCTACACAACGTATTGGACCTGTTCTTGGAAGCTGTGCCACTGAAAGTCCGTCAGAGAATGTGGTTACAGCATGATGGTATACTTGTCACGTGCGTTTCGGAGACATCTGAACAGACTATATTGTGGAACGAGGATAGGCCGAGGTGGTCCAACCGCGTGGCCGCCGCGACTCGATTTAATTCCTATGGACAGTTGTGGGGCTCTATGCAAAGCTTAATTTACGAGGCTGCTGTAGAGACAGAGGAAGGTCTGCTGGCACAGATTCTGGGCGCTAAACTAGAAACCGAAGACACACATGGTGGGATGGAGAATGTATACCAGAACATGCTTCGTGGGCACAATGTCTGTAACAACGTTGGTGGTCGCCACATCGAGCCGCTCTTGTAATGCTTCAGTACTGTTCTTTATTGTTTTGGAATACTGTAAACACATTACATTTAAGTGTTAATACAAACAAATGTGCTTAGGTGATAAATGGATGTTTCGTTTTGTTTCTTTTCGAATTGTTACCTAATAATTGTACTGCGTCACTTCTAATTCAAACAGAAGTACGAGATGAGTTTAACGTCTGAATTGAAACCGTCGTAGAATGGAAACAGTACGTTTGCAGACATGGGTTCCTTTTCACAATATTGTTTACTCACAATTTCTAGAACTTTTCAGCGGGAATACCCGAACACACTGGGATCGGAGGAACAAAACCCTTTAGGACTTGACGGCTGAACATACTCGTTCGGCTTACCGAAATATTCTGACCGAACGGTGTGTTGCAGTGGTTAGCAGACTGCACCAGCATTCGGGAAGACGATGGTTCAGATCCGTATGCGGCCGTCCAGATTCAGGTTTTCCGTTATTTCCCTAAATCGCTCCAAGCAAGCGCCGGGACAGTTCCTTTGAACGGGCACGGCCGATTTTCTTTCCCATCCTTGAAACAGTCCAACTTTGTACATCGTCTCCAATGACCTCGGTGTCGACGTGATGTGAAGTCCCGATCATCCCAACTTCCTACCAAGCGTGCTACAATAGTTTACTTTCACTTACGCCTGTTACACTACACTTGGGCTGAACAATCTTATTACGATCGTGGCAGCGCATCCGAAAAATAGCTCGATGCTGTGCCTACTTAATCATGACTCCAAACTCAAGAACATTACTGTAGAATCGGTCGCGCTACACACTAGCGTCTCGTATGGTATTTCCTGTAGAAATCCGCTGTATATTCACAGAATCTTACCAACAGATAATCGCACGACAAATAATACATTAATTTCAGCGACTTCCTAGCTTACAAGTAGGTACGTTGATAATGCGCCGAGTGCCCACAATGTTTTGGTGCGGAGTGTAGCTACAGTCTCCCACAAACAGCGATGCGCTGTTCCATTTTACGGTAAACACAGGACGCAACCGATTACGTCGCTGTTACGGAAATCAGCGGCTGCGTGGCTCTGGCACCCGCTAGACCGGTCCACAGCCGTGTTTGGTGGCGTCAAGGCCAGCCAACAGGAGCTGAGCTGATCTGTCGTGTCCTCGAAAAGTAGCGCAGGAAGACTGCTACAGCG
Organism: Schistocerca nitens; assembly: GCF_023898315.1. NCBI lineage: Eukaryota > Metazoa > Arthropoda > Insecta > Orthoptera > Acrididae > Schistocerca > Schistocerca nitens. Next base: position 535,073,742 of record NC_064621.1, on the reverse strand, counting down.
AATGTCGTTTGTCGTGTCGTATTCTCAGGATGCCCTTACGTCAGTTCACATGCTACTCTACGATTGGTCTACTCAAATGCCGCGGAAAACTCACCTCTTGGCTGTTTTCCTTTTTATCTGCCCACACATTTTCTGGGTTGTACCGGGTGATCAAAAAGTCAGTATAAATTTGAAAACTTAATAAACCACGGAATAATGTAGACAGAGAGGTAAAAATTGACAGACATGCTTGGAATGACATGGGGCTTTATTAGAACCAAAAAAAGTTCACAAAATGTCCGACAGATGGCGCTGGACAGCAAAACGTCAGTGACTGCTACCGTGACGGGTGAGAGGTACGCCGATATGTTACAGAATCGCATCATCCCCAACCTGGCTGATAAACACCTGATGGAACGTACGAATATCATGCAGGATGGCGCTCCACCCCATATTGCTAGACGAGTGAAAGATCTCTTGCGCGCGTCGTTTGGTGGTGATCGTGTGCTCAGCCGCCACTTTCGTCATGCTTGGCCTCCCAGTTCCCCAGACCTCAGTCCGTGCGATTATTGGCTTTGGGGTTACCTGAAGTCGCAAGGGTATCGTGATCGACCGACATCCGAGGCCAATGCCTCACCATAACTCTGGACATGCTTTACAGTGCTGTTCACAACATTATTCCTCGACTACAGCTATTGTTGAGGAATGATGCTGGACATTTTGAGCATTGTCTGTAAAGAACATAATCTTTGCTTTGTCTTACTTTGTTACGCTAATTATTGCTACTCTGATCAGATGAAGCGCCATCTGTCGGACGTTTTTTGAACTTTTGTATTTTTTTTGTTCTAATAAAACCCCATGTCATTCCAAGCATGTGCGTCAATTTGTACCTCTTTATCTACATTATTCCGTGATTTATTCAGTTTTCAAATTTATACTGACTTTTTGATCACCCGGTATTTACAATGAAGCTCTCGCTTTGAGCGCTGGTCATTAACACACCTCCAATGCCTTAGCGAAAGACCGAACCAGCGGTTTGAGAATGGAGGGGGAGTTTGTCTACTAACTGTGGCAACTGGATCAGAACAAGTAACAGCTAACACTGTGGTAAAATATCGGCCCCCACACTGCACTGTACAAGCGTAGTTGCTTCAGTTGCGAAATCAAGGTCCGGTTCTGAAGGGGTACAAAGTTTGTGTGTCTCCGTCTCCCCTCCAACACAGCAAATATTATTGCTGTGACACACATTTATAACATGCCGCTGATTTTAATAATGAAATATGTGTTCTTTTGGTCTTCAGTCCAGAGACTGGTTTGATGCAGTTCTCCATGCTACTCTATCCCGTGCGAGCTTCTTCATCTCCCAGTACCTACTGCAAACTACATCCTTCTGAATCTGTTTAGTGTATTAATCTCTTGGTCTCCCTCTACGATTTTTACCCTCCACGCTGCCCTCCAATGCTAAATTGGTGATCCCTTGATGCCTAAGAACAAGTCCTACCAACCGATCCCTTCTTTTAGACAAGTTGTGCCACAAACTCCTCTTCTCCCCATTTCTATTCAACACCACCTCATTAGTTATGAGATCTACCCATCTAATCTTCAGCATTCATCTGTAGCACCACATTTCGAAAGCTTCTATTCTCTTCTTGTCTAAACTATTTATCGTCCACGTTTCACTTCCATACATGGTTACACTCCATACAAATACTTTCAGAAACGACTTCCTGACACTTCAATCTATACTCGACGTTAACAAATTACTCTTATTCAAAAACGCTTTCCTTGCCATTGCAGTCTACATTTTATATCGTCTCTACTTCGACCATCAACAATTATTTTGCTCCCCAAAGAGCAAAACTCATTTACTACTTTAAGCGTCTCATTTTCAAATTAATTCCCGCAGCATCACCCGACTTATTCGACTACATTCCATTATCCTACTTTTGCTTTTGTTGATGTTCATCTTATATCCTCCTTTCAAGACACTGTCCATTCCGTTCAGCCGCTCTCCAGGTCCTTTGCTGTCTCTGACAGAATTACAATGTCATCGGCAAACATCAAAGTTTTAATTTCTTCTCCATGGATTTTAATTCCTACTCCAATTTTTTTCTTTTGTTTCCTTTACTGCTTGCTCAATTTACAGATTGAATAACATCGTGGATATGCTGTGAACAAAGGTCTGAAGTATATGGCTGTGGATGATGGTTATTCTGTTAATTTAAGTCGTTTCCGCCTACGCTCAGGAAGGCAGCCTTTTTTGTGGTCTTTCCATTCCTATCTTGTTACACAACTTCCTGTGGTTTGTCGATTCTACCTGTGAACCTATGTACCGTTTTGTTGATAGCTGGTATGTTCGGGCTGGGAATGTACGCGTTCATTAATCACAGAGATACAGGCATCGACATTGTTGTCTTGCGTGGAACTCCAATAAATTTTTGTTCCGACATAGATCAAGGTGAGACAAATACAGTGGTGCACCTGTTTCGTTACTCTTCTAGCTTGCTCGTTCTCGGCTTCGTAGGGATTTGAATGACAGAAATAAATTAGTTCTGCTAGTACCCGTATTTCATACTATCACATTAGAAAGACCTCACCTATTGGTCTGCTGCTCTGTGGACCACAACGGCCTCAGGTTGTTCTTCTGTAGAGCTTTAGACTGCTGATTGAGATTAATTGATTAGTGAAGAGAACAGGGGGAGACTATACACCAATATCAAAAAGTTAAAGGGAAAGCAGATATATTGTACCTAAATACATGGCAATGAGAGGCAGTCTCTATACAAATAGGTGGTAACTAGCCAGTTTACAATTTCGGACTATAGAGGTTATCCACAGGCTTACTGTGGGCCAAGCCGTAAGTTCATGGAAAGACAGAAAATACGAGCAAAGAAACGATAACTGCTCCAGTCGTTGGACAGAGTTTTGATGCAGCTTAACAAAAATGAACTCCAGGATTCGAATCACGAGTTACGGCACAGAGGTATGAGTGGAAAAAACGTTAAGAGCACACAGACAGGGGAGGTACGACAAACACTACCAAAGTTACATTGATAAAACCATTAGGCTGATCTCTCGCGTCGCAAACCGAATATTCGCATCCTAAATACGATCGGCTTTTCTATGAGCGTTCCGTCACGTATGACTTGATATATACCGAGAGTAACTGTGTATAGTTGCTTCCAAGGCGGTGGAAACGAACACATGAACCGCAAAATAGCGGTTACTGCCGCACGACTGCTAGTCACTAAGTAAAAGCTACCAAGTATTGCTACGGTATGAGGCCGAGGGGGGTGTCTCAGTAGTTGGGTAACATCGGATCCGCGCACACTGTATCCTTCCTTCCGAGAGCAAAAGCTACCTGCTGCCAACATGAGCAGGAGCGGGAATACCAACGGTCGCTTAGGCTTTCAGCCGAGGTTGTCGCTCGGCCCGCCCGCGCGCATGTTGGCACTACTGATGTTTGGCCGCAGGGAGGCCGATATCCCTTCGTGCAGTCATCGCCCGCGCGTGGATATTTTTTTTTTTTTTTTTTTTTAAGCAGCGACCAGTTGATCCTCTGCAGTCATACGCCATCTTGAGGAATTTATGAATTAAAATGATGGTCGATACCAGTAGTTTGCTCGTCCTACCATTTGATAGTCCTCTGCCCAGGCAAGCAGTCTCTGGTTACGAATGGCTTGAGAAAATTACTTTGAATGCATAAGGAAGCGCATTAAATTCGTGTTGTGACTGGAACAACAGTTTTAATTTTGTGATATATCAATTAAGGTTGCCGTCAGAATTGCAAACAATATTTTTATTAGTGGCTAGTTTCGAGCACATTCGTTAATTCGCAAACCATTACATACCTTAGAAGGTACAGTGTTACTATCAAAACATGAAATAAAACATTTTCAAACATTTTGTGTGCACAGATTACAGCAGTGCAATAAATATTTTACGACAAATCTGCGTTTGTAATGCTTCACTGTTCATAATACATTTTTTTACTTCAGGTCAGTATAACAAATGTTGCTTGACTGTATTACGGTTGTCTTGATTAATTTAAAATTCGATAGGTGTCTTTAGTTGTTTATCCATAAAAATTCGACAGGCACCTACAGTTGTTCATTATATGTTCAACGCTCTATGTCTCAGAGAACATAATGTTACATCTAAATACATAGTTTCTGCGTTGATAAAGGTCTCTGACATAATCTTGAAACGTCCCCCTTTGAAAAATTATACAAGACTGTGCTTAACCTGACACACAATATTTTTTTAGCGCAACGCAATCTGACTTTCAAAAATCCCTACAATCCCTATAAAAGAATGGCCCTGACTAACATTAACCTATACTTTTCACAAATTACTTACCCCACAAAAATCTTCGTTACTCGAACTACTGCAATACGGCGAGCGCCACTACTGCCAGCTAAATAAAAGATTCAAACTACTGAAGGCACTAACTACTGATAGGCATAGTTAGCAAATGAAAGATTTTAATAGAGAACAAACAATGTATTTACCTTAATAGTGTTGAAAAATCATAATATACGTAGCAGTTCATGACATCCAGTCTTACAAATTTCCAAACTCCGCCATTTCTCTCCCCACATCCACCACTGCTGGCGGCTCACCTCCAACTGCGCAACGCTATGCGCTGTTCGCATCCAGCTGCCCAACACTACAATGGCAGACAACAGTGCAAACTAGCCCCAGACTGCACACAGCACAGCCACTGATTTTCATACAGAGCGCTACGTAACGTTGCCAATAAGAAAACATAAACAGCCTACTTACAATCTTACTATTTTATATATTACTAATATTTCATAAGGATACTGTTTTACTGAATTAAAAATCAGTTTTTAAAAATGCAGATAATCATTGTATTTGAACTGAACGGCTCGATCGATAATTTTTCAGGCTCCATTATCTTCCGTTTATACATTTACCATTCTTCAAATATGTCAAACTTCATTCCTTTAGGTGGTACGTGTGTAATTTTCATAATGCTCTCAATACCACCCACTGTAGCCGCGCGGGATTAGCCGAGCGGTCTAAGGCGCTGCAGTCCTGGACTGTGCGGCTGGTCCCGGCAGAGATTCGAGTCCTCCCTCGGGCATGGGTGTGTGTGTTTGTCCTTAGGATAATTGGGTTAAGTAGTGTGTAAGCTTAGGGACTGATGACCTTAGCAGTTGGGTCCCATAAAATTTCACACACATTTGAACACTTTTTTTGAACCACTCACTGTATCTTATGTGCTTCGCAAATTATGGCCAAAAGCAGTATTGGTGTTTGGACTGATACGTTCCTTGAGTCTAGGTAAAAAATTCAGACCAGTTTGGTCTATATAAGATGATCACATGTTCCACAATGTAACCTGTACACTCCAGATGCATAACACCTTTTTTCGTTTTTTACAGTTAGGTCTTAGTTGAAACCTTAATTGACCTTGTGTTCGAAATGGTATTTTGTGCTGTTTAGGGAAAGCGTGCACTAACGTTTTCGTAACATGGCCATAATATTTCAGTATAACATTTTTTTTCTTTTTTACCTGCGTTTTATTCACTGTTGCATTTTTGAGAATCTGTGTAACTAAGCTGCCATAAAAACCATTGGCTACTGCTGCTTGTTTAAGGACGCATAGCTCTCGTTGCATTTCCATCTGCTCTAATGGAATCTTACATAGACGAGCTGCCATAGCAAAGAACTACGTTCTGCGTAGAATCGGCGAGGAATGGACTATATGGAAAACACTGACAAGAAGAAGGGACAGGATGGTAGGACATTTGTTAAGACGTCAGAGAATTACCGCCATGGTACTAGAGGGAGGTGTAGAGGGTAAAAACTGTAGACGAACACAGAGAGTGGAATATATCCAGCAAATAATTGAAGATGTAGGGTGCAAGTGCTGCTCTGAGATGAAGAGGTAGGCGCAGGAGAGGAATTCGTGGCGATCCGCAATAAACCAGCCAGAAGACTGACGACAGCGTGTGTCGTATTTTAAAAGAAGGTTTACTTCAGAACCAAACATTTTAGCACTGCTGCTATAGCTAATTGATATTTCGGTTTTTCACCAGGTTATTAGTAAAAAATAAATAAAGAGCTGTTATAAGCGAGATCCAACAAATGCCGAAGATTTAATATTTATCTGTCCTCAGCAACTGTACTTGTATGTATAGAAATAATCAGCGATCGGTTGCATAAAAGAAATTTAATTTCGTAACTGATTTCGGGCACATAGTGCCCTTTATCAGAAGGTTATACCTATCGCGTTATTTGCGAGTGTCATCTTACCCTTGACACTCGCAAATAATGCGAGAGGTACAACGTTTTGGAAGGGCACCGTCAAGAAATTAAATTTCTTTATGCAACTGGCTGCTGCTTATTTCGACGTATGGGGTGCTAGGGAATTCCCGTTACTTAATTTTAGAAGTTATAGAGGGGAGGGAGTATATAATATTTTGACTAGGAACCCATGTGCGGCTATGTACCGTTTCCTTTCTATGCCGGTTTCCATTCAGATGTTCAACTCATCCACTTCCGCTTGAGGAACCGAATTAGGCGTGACGAAGTACAGTTATTTGGTTACAATTCGAAAGGAAACTGAAGGAAACATCCATTTATCACTTAAGCACTTTTGTTTGTCATTATCGTCAGTTATCTGCTATATTAGCAGGTCCTTTGCCTCTCCATTTTCTGCCATCCATTGCTTCCTTCTTAAGGCTGCTGTATGTAGTATCGTCCATCATGTTATCCAGTATCTGGAATCTCTTCCTTCCTCGCTTCCTTTTCCCTTCTACATAACCTTCTAAAACTGTTTTTATCAGTCCGTCATTCTTTCTTAATATATGCCCAATCCAATTTCTTTTTCTTCTCTTTATTACATCTAGTAACTGTCTCTTCTCTCCCACTCTTCTCAGTACCTCTTCATTTTTTACTCTGTCCATCCAACTTATTCTTTCCATCCTCCGCCATGTCCAGATCTGAGAAGTATCCAGCCTTTCTCTGTCTTTCTTCCTCATAGTCCATGTTTCAGCGCCATATAGAACAACACTCCATACAAGACATTTTATGAGTCTCTTCCTGAGCTCTCTGTCCAGACCGCTGCAAAAAAATCTCCTTTTCTTATAAAACGCCTCTTTTGCCATTGCTATCCTTGTTTTAATTTCTGTGGTGCACTTCCAGTCGGTGAGTATCCTGATTCCAAGATACTTAAAATTTTGCACCTGTTCTAGTATTTCTCCATTCAGCATAATTTTTATTTCCTTGTCTCCTCCTAGTGCCATACTTTTGTTTTATTTGTGTTAGTTTTCATTCCATATATTTTTCCGTTAGTTTCAATGATGTCCACCAAATCCTGTAATTCTTTTTCCCCTGTGGCTAGAAGGGCCATGTCATCAGCAAACATCAAACACCCGACTCTTCTTTCTCCAATTTCTACTCCTTTGTCATTCAATGAGCATTGGTCAATCATATTTTCCAAGTAGAGTTTAAAAAGAGTAGGTGATAGGGAGCATCCTTGTCTTACACCTTTTGCTAGTCCGACCCAGTTTTCTTTCTCCTCTCACTTTAACTGAGGCTTTTTGATTAAGATATAATGAGTTCACAAGTCTTCTGGTTTTCCAGTCAACTCTTTCCCTCATTATAGTCGCCAGATTCTCCGAAACCACATTGTCAAATGCCTTTTCTAGATCGATGAAGCACATATATAGGTCTCTTCCTTTTTCAGTAAACCTTTCTCCAAAGATTCGTAGGAGCCCTATTTGCATCTCTGGTGCCTGTATTCCGTCTAAAGCCAAACTGCTCCTCGCCAAGATTCTCCTCCATCACTTTTTCAAGTCTTTTATTAAGTATTCTTAGTATTACTTTGGCTGCATGTGAAATGAGGCTGACTGTCCTGTGGTCGCTGCATTTCTTGGTTCCTTGTTTTTTCGGTAATGGAATCATTACTGTTGTCAAAGTCCTCAGGCCATTCACCACTGTCATATATTTTGTTACATAACCTCAATATTTCTCTTATTCCATCTTGGTTCAAGCATTTTAATATTTCTCCCGGTATCGTATCTGTACCTATCGCTTTACCATTTTCTTTGTATTAATACTTAAACATTACGTTCTGTGCGTACAGTATGCGGGGTTCCTTTTTTTTGTTTTGGAATAATGTAGACACGTAATGTTTAAGTGTTAATACAAAGAAATATGCTTAAGTGATAAATGGATGTTTCGTTATGTTTCTTTTTGAATTGTTACACAATAATTATAATGTGTCACACCAAATTCAATTCCTCAAGCAGAAGTGGATGAGTTAAAACATCTGAATTAGAACGGTCGTAGAAGGAAACGGTACGTTTGCGGACACGGGCGGTCGCTCCCGTCTGCAAGTCCTAGAAGTTTGTAACGTAAATTCCCGAACATCCTGAATAAATAACCGAAAAATATCGGTATCGCTCTTAACCCGCTGGATTTTTCCGGTCCCTATTCCGCCCTCGACTGAAGTTCCCGAGCGCTCAGCGCCGCTCGGTTCAGGAAGTCACTATGCATTCCACGGGCGCAGTGGAGTGCCCTTCCGTCAGCGAATCTTGACCTTAGGGCTGGGGCCCGGTCCCTGGCAGCCCGCTCAGCGCTGCTGAATAATGCAGCCGTCGAGTCGCCAGCACCGCGCAGCAGAGCCGCTGGGTGGTTGCCAGTCGCCGCCGCCTCACCTGCGTGACCTTGAGCCGCTGGCGGCCGCAGCCCGTCTCTCTACCGACTTCCCACCACACACACGTGTCACAAACTTCACTCTTCAGCCCACACACAGTAGCAGCGTGCCTCAAAAGTGTGCGTTGATTTTTTCGAAAACTTCATGAGTAAGAATCAGTTGCCGTCTGTATGAAAGATCATCACCTCCAAATGGCGTGGCCGATTCGGTTGACTTTTGTTGTGTTCGTTATTGTCAGGACAAGGTTTGTATGAAAGAACATTTTTGAAAAAGTCAGAAATTGACATCAGTTGCCACAAGTATGAAATATCTCCAATTGCGAACGGCTTGACTGATTAGCTTTTTGTGTTCGTAACTGTGGATGTTCATCTTATATCCTCCTTTCAAGACACTGTTCATTCCGTTCAACTGCTCTTCCAAGTCCTTTGCTGTCTCTGACAGAATTACAATGTCATCGGCGAACCTCAAAGTTTTTATTTCTTCTCCATGGATTTTAATACTAACTCCGAATTTTTCTTTTGTTTCTTTTACTGCTTGCTCAATATACAGATTGAATAACATCGGGGAGAGGCTACAACCCTGTCTCACTCCCTTCCCAACCACTGCTTCCCTTTCATGCCCCTCGATTCTTATAACTGCCATCCGGTTTCTGTACAAATTGTAAATAGCCTTTCGCTCCCTGTATTTTACCCCTGCCACCTTTAGAAGTTGAAAGAGAGTATTCCAGTCAACATTGTCAAAAGCGTTCTCTAAGTCTACAAATGCTAGAAACGTAGGTTTGCCTTTCCTTAATCTTTCCTCTAAGATAAGTCGTAAGGTCAGTATTGCTTCACGTGTTCCAATATTTCTACGGAATCCAAACTGATTTTCCCCGAGGTCGGTTTCTACCACTTTTTCCATTCGTCTGTAAAGAATTCGTGTTAGTATTTTGCAGCTGTGACTTATTGAACTGATAGTACGGTAATTTTCACATCTGTCAACACCTGCTTTCTTTGGGATTGGAAATATGAACATCAAAAAAAGCAAAACGAGGATAATGGAATGTAGTCGAATTAAATCGGGTGATGCTGAGGGAATTAGATTAGGAAATGAGACACTTAAAGCAGTAAAGGAGTTTTGCTATTTGGGGAGCAAAATAACTGATGATGGTCGAAATAGAGAGGATATAAAATTTAGACTGGCAATGGCAAGAAAAGCGTTTCTGAAGAAGAGAAATTTGTTAACATCGAGTATAGATTTAAGTGTCAGGAAGTCATTTCTGAAAGTATTTGTATGGAGTGTAGCCATGTATGGAAGTGAAACATGGACGATAAATAGTTTGGACAAGAAGAGAATAGAAGCTTTCGAAATGTGGTGCTACAGAAGAATGCTGAAGATTATATTGGTAGATCACATAACTAATGATGAAGTGTTGAACAGAATTGGGGAGAAGAGGAGTTTGTGGCACAACTTGACAAAAAGAAGGAACCGGTTAGTAGGACATGGTCTGCGGCATCAAGTGATCACAAATTTAGCATTGGAGGGCAGCGTGGAGGGTAAAAATCGTAGAGGGAGACCAAGAGATGAATACACTAAGCAGATTCAGAAGGATGTAGGTTGCAGTAAGTACTGGGAGATGAAGAAGCTTGCACAGGATAGGGTAGCATGGAGAGCTGCATCGAACCAGTCTCAGGACTGAAGACGACAACAACAACAACTGTGGATGCTAACGGAATTTTTTGTGTGGAAAAGAAAATTAAAAAAAAAAAAATGCGTTCAGTTGTGCTGCTACACGTTTTCGTAAGAAAAGTTAGTTACCGTGAAAGTTCTCTTTAAATAATAAGAATGTGACTGACGTACACTGTTTTGAGCAGTAGCAGCTATGGAGAGTTAATAATGAATCGTAATAGAAACTTGTTCATCTATGTGTTTAATTAAGATGGTTATTGTAATGGTAACTGATTTGAGGAGGAGCAAGTGCAATGGAATCTGTTTTTTACTGGTTAAAGTTGCCATGAGCTACAGTTGGTTCGCTTAAACGAGATGTGACATTGTTAACCTCGGTTGAAACATTGTTTATACGGTCTGTTAAAGTGTTGTGGCTGTCTTTTAATTGGTCAGAGAATGCTTTGATTGTCACGAAGTGCATCTAAAGATTTTTTTTATGGTCTTCGAATTTGTGATTAAGCTCTGCATCACAGTGTGCATCAAAACGTTCTTTAAGAGATTCATAATTTTTAGAACATTTAACATAAAGTTCTTGAAATTGCTTTGTAAGGTGCTCGTTGCTGTTTTTAAGTTCGTCAAAACTAGTGGGTTATTCATCAAAACGTTTCGAAAGTGTCTTGTTTTCTTTAAGTTCCTCAGCAAAACGAGTGGACTATTCCTCAAAAAGTTTATTATTTTCGTCAGATAATGTCTTAATAGATTGCAATAGGCGGTCAAACTCTGACTGAGGAAAAAATGTGAATTGTTGGTTGTTAGAGAACGCTGTTGCGTAACAGAATTATTGGGAAAGTTTTGTCGAGGCTGGATGTCGGATTTTGTCAAAGGGAGTGAATCTTCCATATGTATCAGTGTGCAATTATTATACTCAGAAAATAAAATATCAGTATTACCACAAATATTATCAGAATGCGGAGTCATTTCAGGATCGAGAGTGATGTTCGTGCATTGACTATCTGGGTGCAAAGACACAGCGTCAGAAATATGGTTAGTATTAGTAGCAACAGAATGATCAGCAAAGGTATTGTTGTTGACGGTTGCATTTTGGAAATCAGATTTTTGCGAATTCATAGTGGTGCATACTTTACTGACAAACATACTACGTGGCATGATAATATAAAAAATATAAAGACAAATCACAAATGTAAAAGACAGCGTGAGAACAATAGATGTCAAATCTGAAAAGAGATGTACAATGTTAGTAGACAAATTCGCGTTGCGCCAAAATTATAATAATAAGTAAAAGGAGCAGTACACAATTCTTGGTCGTTTCTCAAAATATTCCTACGTCGTCTGTACTGCACAAAGATATCGACAAGTGAAAGTTCTCTTTAAATAATAAAAATGACTGGCTTACTCTGTTTTGAATAATAGGAACTGTGCAGAAGTAATAAAGAATCGTAATACAAAATTTGAACTATCACGCTATTAGAAGGCAAGCATTTAATACTGGTAAATTGAGTAATCTGACTGCAAAAATTTTGAACAGTACAAATTGCCTGAATAATGAACTTTGACATAAAACCTACGATAATTAGTTTTGCAAAACTGATCCCAGAACTAAAACTGATATCCAACACAGAAAAATCTAACTGTCTCTGAATAACATAAGTTGGCCCTAATTGAAAAAAAAAATACACATCAAAATATTTAGTCCTTACCTCTGTTGTGTGCAAATCTGGATAACGTGTTGCAGTACAGCTCTGTCTGTGCTACAGCTGCAAATTACTATATCTACACGGAGGCACTCGTGAGGTGCAGTAAGTTCTCTGTTAATTGCTCAAATGGTTCGGAGCACTATGGGACTTAACATCTCAGGTCATCAGTCCCCTAGAACTTAGAACTACTTAAACCTAACTAAGGACATCACACACATCCATACCCGAGGCAGGATTCGAACCTGCGACCGTAGCAGCAGCGCGGTTTCGGACTGAAGCGCCTAGAACCGCTCAGCCACAAGGGCCGCCTCTGTTAGTTGCAAATCGAAGAATTTGGAACACAATTGGTTCCTTTTCTACTTTTGAAACAAAACCATGATCAGTTAAAAATTGTAAGAGAAAGGTAGGTGAACAATGGCGCTGCAATAATAAGAGTGACTTCAGAAAAAAGTACCTTATTCCTCTTCACGTAAATAAAAGATTCCATTACACTTCCACCTTCTCAGATCGGTTACCATTACATAATTATCTTAATTAGACCCATCGATACATTGACGCTTTACATTTGAAACATAACATTACAGCTACTTCCTCACTTAAACGCAGATAACCATATCTGCTCCGGCGCCTACGCGCAATCCAAAGATGATAACCTAGCCTTGCGATACAGCTTACAATATCGCCGCTCGCTCACATGTAACAGCTCGAGAACAAAGATATGACATTATTTTACAATCGATTAAATACTCAAATGATACCTATAAATATATAAGGGAAACGTTGTTACCGAAAATTTCGAAAAAGTTCTTGACCGACTTACTACAAATTTTTACGCGATACTGTAACGAACGTTCGGACGGACATATGCTATATATTCTAGTAATATATATATAATAAATACATGTGTATGTAATATATGTAATAAAAGGGAGGCGTAGTTACCACAAATCTCAAAAATTTCTTATCCAGTTTGCTTCAGATTTTGACAGATACACTAATGAACATTTGGACGAAAATATGTAATATATAAAGGGGAAATGTTGTTTCTACAAATCTCAAAAAGATCTCGACGGATTTCTTCAAATTATTACACGATACTCTACTGAACATACAGACAGAAATAGACACATAAAGGGGGATCTGGTAAGGATCCAAGACTGACGAGCTACATGTATGTTCAGTGAGTGGTCCTTTACAGTTTGTTCTATGGATTTATCTTGTTAAAAAAGATAGCGTCTTCGAGTTAACGAGAAAAGTAAATATAACCAATCAAAGAGAAAATAGTTGTATATATATATTCCGACACTGTGCCGTTGTTTAAAACTGGAGAAGTAGGTGGAAGAAATAAATCGCATGGGCAACCCCAGATGTCCGATTGTAGAGTAAACCCGAACTTCACCGACAAAACCTCGGAGGCTGCGCAGGGACACCCGGTGTAAGCGACCGATCGTCCACAATGCCTCATTACAGTGTAATTGCTTGATTTTGACCCCTCACTTAATATTGCATCTGCATCTTTTATATATAATATTGGTGGTGGTGGCTATATTTAGGTTCATCTTGAAAGTAACATGCCATATGTAGATATCACGCTTTTTATTCGCACCATGGCTTTAGACCTGTGACGTTGTTAGCCACAAAAACTTAACCCCTAGTGATACTCATTAATATTTGACCTTGTGCCGTCGGTCTATTGCTGACATTCCACGTTACTCGATTCTCTGGCCGTTCCGTTTTGATAAACGGCTAGAACTGGAATGCTGTTTTGTTTAACAATTTTTGAGCTTGAATTAATTATCTGTGGCTCTATTTGCAACTGCGCCATGATGAACGTCACGTGCTTTGTTTCTCATACGTTGTTTATCTGGTTGCAGAATTACGTTAAACACAGCTGCCGTAAGGCTTCCGTGTGACAGAGATCAACCTCAAATATTAGCGCAACCACGCGGACACTCATTTGCAGAGACACACAGTGTTGGGTCCCACCTTTTGAAGTAGGAACACTACGGCCCTTGCAGTATTACTACAAGCTATATACTTGTTTTTTCTGGGAAATCTTCACATGTAATAAAAAAGGTGGGAATAAATATTAAGAGGCTGCCGTAGCTGTGTGGTTATACATTCATTATTCGTAACCTACTCAAAATCTCGACATACTTTATACTTACGCGTCGACAATTCTGAAATACACTCCTGGAAATGGAAAAAAGAACACATTGACACCGGTGTGTCAGACCCACCATACTTGCTCCGGACACTGCGAGAGGGCTGTACAAGCAATGATCACACGCAAGGCACAGCGGACACACCAGGAACCGCGGTGTTGGCCGTCGAATGGCGCTAGCTGCGCAGCATTTGTGCACCGCCGCCGTCAGTGTCAGCCAGTTTGCCGTGGCATACGGAGCTCCATCGCAGTCTTTAACACTGGTAGCATGCCGCGACAGCGTGGACGTGAACCTTATGTGCAGTTGACGGACTTTGAGCGAGGGCGTATAGTGGGCATGCGGGAGGCCGGGTGGACGTACCGCCGAATTGCTCAACACGTGGGGCGTGAGGTCTCCACAGTACATCGATGTTGTCGCCAGTGGTCGGCGGAAGGTGCACGTGCCCGTCGACCTGGGACCGGACCGCAGCGACGCACGGATGCACGCCAAGACCGTAGGATCCTACGCAGTGCCGTAGGGGACCGCACCGCCACTTCCCAGCAAATTAGGGACACTGTTGCTCCTGGGGTATCGGCGAGGACCATTCGCAACCGTCTCCATGAAGCTGGGCTACGGTCCCGCACACCGTTAGGCCGTCTTCCGCTCACGCCCCAACATCGTGCAGCCCGCCTCCAGTGGTGTCGCGACAGGCGTGAATGGAGGGACGAATGGAGACGTGTCGTCTTCAGCGATGAGAGTCGCTTCTGCCTTGGTGCCAATGATGGTCGTATGCGTGTTTGGCGCCGTGCAGGTGAGCGCCACAATCAGGACTGCATACGACCGAGGCACACAGGGCCAACACCCGGCATCATGGTGTGGGGAGCGATCTTCTACACTGGCCGTACACCACTGGTGATCGTCGAGGGGACACTGAATAGTGCACGGTACATCCAAACCGTCATCGAACCCATCGTTCTACCATTCCTAGACCGGCAAGGGAACTTGCTGTTCCAACAGGACAATGCACGTCCGCATGTATCCCGTGCCACCCAACGTGCTCTAGAAGGTGTAAGTCAACTACCCTGGCCAGCAAGATCTCCGGATCTGTCCCCCATTGAGCATGTTTGGGACTGGATGAAGCGTCGTCTCACGCGGTCTGCACGTCCAGCACGAACGCTGGTCCAACTGAGGCGCCAGGTGGAAATGGCATGGCAAGCCGTTCCACAGGACTACATCCGGCATCTCTACGATCGTCTCCATGGGAGAATAGCAGCCTGCATTGCTGCGAAAGGTGGATATACACTGTACTAGTGCCGACATTGTGCATGCTCTGTTGCCTGTGTCTATGTGCCTGTGGTTATGTCAGTGTGATCATGTGATGTATCTGGCCCCAGGAATGTGTCAATAAAGTTTCCCCTTCCTGGGACAATGAATTCACGGTGTTCTTATTTCAATTTCCAGGAGTGTACTTCATGTACACATCTACGTTACTTAATTCAGACCCCTTTCAAAACACTCCGACGCATACCAAATATGAAAGTCCGATCTAATCGTGGATGAAATTCGTACAGAAGCGATCATCGCATTATCTGATGTGAAGTCCACCATAAATGTTCGATATTTCTGATGACGGAAGATATGACGTGCGAGAAGTCACTTTACATATTCGTCAGTCCACGGACAAATGAAGCTAGCAGCACAGACTGGACATACCGGCCAGGGGAAAGCAGTGCCTGTCTTGCTCGGTTCCAGACTCGGGCCACACAAATGATTCCATTACCGATGTCGCTTTCTTAGAAAGTCATCGTCAGATCATTTGAATTCGTTACGTTGCCGAAGTGTTTTATACTTCACGAGCCAATGTGTAACGTATTCAGATCATCTCATGAAAGCCAATATTGTTGGTCTGGGCACTGCCATTTAGGGAAACTGACTCAACAGCAATCTTTTTCAGAAACAGCAGAACAGAAGGTATCGGCTCACGTAATCACAGAACGTTGTTGCTTTCTCAGTTTGTAAATACTATTGGCGTATTGTTTCAGGAACCGGACTTGGGAAGAGCGCAGCCTCAAAAATCGTTGTCCAGCCATACTGTTTTTGGTATTCTATGGTTTCCGTAGATGGGTTGAAGTATATCAGAATTGTATGTTGGAGGCTTGGCCTGCTCTCTGTCGTCCATATTATCCAGCTGAAGTATTGCTCAGTCTTCAAAGGTCTTTATGGCCCGTCAGGGTCATCCCTTTCTACCAAGATTAAAACATTGGATGATAAAAGTGCAGTGTATTTCGTATTTACATTTACATTCCCTATCCGATTCAATTTTTGCAGTGGAACGGCTGAAAATAGCTGACTGCGTCCTTTAGTACAAACCCTAGTCTGTCGTTTGCATACTCGGACGAGATTTACTATGGAGACAGTAGAATCGTTGCGCCGTCCACCACTAATATAATTACTGCTGGGAAGATTCTCCAAGTTTTCGCGGGAAAAGCGACGGCTACATTCCAGATACTTCCAGCTGGTTTCACTAAGCATCTCTGTTACACCTCCGTACAACCAAACGGAGGTAACCACTAACAATACAGTAATGTGTGAGGTAATTTTCTCTTTACGCTTTTCATTACATTTTTGGTCGGAGTTACAGACATTAATCTATAGTTACTTTAATTAAAGTACACACACACACACACACACACAGTATAGTCTCCCCCCACTTGAGTAAACCGCACAGGAAATTCAAACAACAACGTAAAACTGTTTCCTCCTTTGTGGAGGGTTCGTACTGATACCGCTAAGTCTCTTTATCCGCAATGATTTTTTTTCCACAAAATAATTGTCCGCGCTTTGCATCCCATTTAGCGGTAGGCTTCCACGTCTCGTTTGTTTTGTTCGGGAGTCAAGGTGTGCGGGACAAACTTTCTAGACACTTTCCTCTACTTCAAAACATTTTGGTAAGAAAATTATCGTAAATACAAAACAAAGCCTGAAAAGAAACAACTACTAAATGACCAAGTAAATATGACTAACAACTCACTGTTTACACTGATCATATAATAGACAGTAATCCCAGCAAATGATTTGATTCCTCTCATAAGCATATACAGGAAAATATGATGAATGCGGAAAACTGAGAACGGTGGTAACACTTAGAAAAACAAATTAAACTCTGTATTAAAAAGATGGCAGTTACAGTGATGTGTAACGTAAACAGCGAACTGAAACTTGGTTGCTAGATGAGAAAAAGCAGTTTGCTTAGATGCAGTGAATTAGAAGTTACCTGTAAGTACCTTTCCATTTCATAAAAAACCTTAAGGAACTGTTTTTAAATCTATAACCTAGATGTGAAACCATACCTATGTGTAAAAATGGATAAATCATGTAATATTTCAGGACACCCACTGAAGATCTCTTGTAAAAAAAGTTGAAACGCGTCTGAGTGCATAAATAAAAATAAAAATTTCGATGTACAACATGCAAAAAAGACATTTTCTTTGAAACACCTGCAATTTATTTTGGTAGGTGTCGTGAACACTTGATTTACGGATGTTCAGTTCGTTGTTTTATTGCGTTTTATGGCGCAAAAACGTTGGGATACTACGATCGCAGGCAACCTCCCCATCGCACCCCTCTCAGATTTAGTTATAAGTTGGCACAGTGGATAGGCCTTGAAAAACTGAACACAGATCAATCGACAAAACAGGAAGAAGTTGTGTGGAACCGTTAAAAAAATTAGTAAAATATACAAACTGAGTAGTCCATGCGCATGATAGGCAACATCAAGGGCAGTGCAATCTGAGGAGCGCCGTGGTCCCGTGGTTAGCGTGAGCAGCTGCAGATCGAGAGGTCCTTGGTTCAAGTCTTCCCTCGAGTGAAAATCTTTATTTTCAGACAATTATTATCTGTCCGTCCGTCCGTCCGATGCGAGGTAACTGCGCCGCAGTATCGGGCAAGATAGAAAAATCTTTTTACCCATTCACCAAGTGTACAAGTTAGGTGGGTCGACAACATATTCCTGTCATGTGACGCACATGCCGTCACCAGTGTCGTATAGAATATATCAGACGTGATTTCCTGTGGAGGAATCGGTTGACCTATGACCTTGCGATCAAATGTTTTCGGTTCCCATTGGAGAGGCACGTTCTTTCGTCTACTAATCGCGCGGTTTTGCGGTGCGGTCGCAAAACACAGACACTAAACTTATTACGGTGAACAGAGACGTCAATGAACGAACGGACAGATCATAACTTTAAAAAAAAAGGAAATTTTTCACTCGAGGGAAGACTAGAACCAATGACCTCTCATTCTGCAGCTGCTCACGCTAACCACGGGACCACGGCGCTCCTGAGCTTACACTATCCTTGATGTTGCATGTGTTGCGCATGGACTACTCAGTTTGTATATTTTGCTTATTTTTTCATAGTTCCACATAACTACTTGTTTTCTCAATTGATCTGTGTTCAGTTTTTCAAGGCCTATCCACTGTGCCAACTTATAACTAAATCTGAGGGGGGTGCGATGGCGAGGTTCCCTTGTTAATACTGCCCGCTCAGAATGACTTGCCGAAAGCACATTCGTTGTTGACAGTTTTTACTTTAAGTAGTAACCGTACTAATTCCTGTGATGTCGCGTATACGGCAGGAATAAAATTGGTCTCGGACTTTTTAGGATGGACGGTGTAAATTATTATCCTGTGTTTTCATTTATGATACATATTTTCAGAAAAGCACTTCGGTCATATTTATGTTTACAGCTATTTAGCACATATTCCAAATGACAAGCTCTGTGTCATTTCATGCAGATTCGAGTGTCTCACGTGATGGTCGCATCGGTACTCCTACTTGTGATACGATGTCAAAAAGTTTTTGCTCAAAGAAGTTTGACACATGGTACGTAAGGCTTTTTTTCTAGTTTCATTCTTTCTCTTAGCACATCCTGCCCAACGTTTTCGTCTTTCACCTTCAGTTGCTACATGGTTCCCAACATTCACCATAGATTTGTATGTAGCACTTGGGCGTCCAGTAGCTCTCTCTCTTTTGACAACAGCGTTTTTCTTTCCCAATACAATAACTTTCTCTGGAAGTGTGATACAAAAATGAATCAGAAGCCTTTTTTATGCGGAGACACATAGCGATCAGGGGTTAATAATGAAACTTAAAGACAGCAATAACATGCTGGAGACTCCTACTGGTTATCTGATAACCTGTCGCAAGACACGTATGTCCCAGTGGTAGTGAAAGCATGGTATTAATAGCTGTAACTTCAAGTGGTGCACACGAAAGGGAGTACAAACGTCTAAAAATGAAATTGCTAGAAAGTGCAAAATGGCTAAGCGAAACGGCGAGATGACAGATATAATGGTGTAGCGCATGTCTCACTTCGGGGAAAATAGGTACCGCCTACAGGAAAATTAGAGGCCTTTCCAGAAAAGAGAAGCAGCTGTATGAATATGAAGATCTCAGTTGGAAAATCTGTCCTAAAAAAGAAGGGGAAGCTGAAAGTCGCAGAGCGGCGACTGGCGCGCCTCCAGGATCCCGTGGGAGCCAGCGGCCAGACAGGTATAAGCACGCCCACCCCGCCGCCTTTGTGCTATCCGACTCTTTCCAGGAACTGCCAGTCTGCGTCCGGGAGGCGTACGGCTGAGCGTCCACTGGAACCCCACTGGAACCGTACCCGTCCGACTACCACACTACTGGCCATTAAAATTGCTGCACCACAAAGATGACACGCAACAGACGCGAAATTTAACCGACAGGAAGAAGATGGTGTGATATGCAAATGATTAGCTTTTCAGAGCATTCACACAAGGTTGGCGCCGGTGGCGACACCTACAACGTGCTGACGTGAGGAAAGCTTCCAACCGATGTCTCATACACAAACAGCAGGTGACCGGCGTTACCTGGTGAAATGTTGTTGTGATGCCTCATGTAAGGAGGAGAGATGCGTACCATCACGTTTCCGACTGTGATAAAGGTCGGATTGTAGCCTATCGCGATTACGGTTTATTGTATCGCGACATTGCTGCTCGCGTTGGTCGAGATCAAATGACTGTTAGCAGAATATGGAATCGGTGGGTTCAGGAGGGTAATACGGACGCCGTGCTGGATCTCAACGGCCTCGTATCACTAGCAGTCTTATCCGCATGGCTGTAAGGGATCGTGCAGCCACGTCTCGATCACTGAGTCAACAGATGGGGACGTTTGCAAGACAACAACCATCTGCACGAACAGTTCGACGACGTTTGCAGCAGCATGGACTATCAGCTCGGAGACCATGGCTGCGGTTAACCTTGATGGTGCATCACAGACTGGAGCACCTGCGATCGTGTACTCAACGACGAACCTGGGTGCACGAATGGCGAAACGTCATTTTTTTCGGATGAATCTAGGTTCTGTTTACAGCATGGTGATGGTCGCATCTGTGTTTGGCGACATTGCGGTGAACGCACATTAGAAGCGTGTATTCGTCATCACCATACTGGCTTATCACCCGGTGTGATGGTATGGGGTGCCGTTGGTTACACGTTCTCAGCCACCTCTTGTTCGCATTGACGGCACTTTGAACAGTGGACGTTACATTTCAGATGTGTTACGACCCGTGGCTCTACCCTTCATTCGATCCCTGCAAAACCCTACATTTCAGCAGGATAATGCAAGACCGCATGTTGCAGGTCCTGTACGGATCTTTATGGATACAGAAAATGTTCGACTGCTGTCCTGGCCGGCACATTCTCCAGATCTCTCCCCAAGTGAAAACGTCTTGTCAATGGTGGCCGAGCAACTGGCTCGTCACAATACGCCAGTCACTATTCTTGATGAACTGTGGTATTGTGTTGAAGCTGCATGGGCAGCTGTACCTGTACACACCATCGAAGCTCTGTTTGACTCAATGCCCAGGCGTGTCAAGGCCGTTATTACGAGTACTGATTTCTCAGGATCTGTGCATCCAAATTGCGTGAAAATGTAATCACATGTCAGTTCTAGTATAATATATTTGTCGAATGAATACCCGTTTGTCATCTGCATTTCTTCTTGGTGTAGCAATTTTAATGGCCAGTAGTATATATACATGGTCTATACAAGGGAAATTAACTTGAAATCAGTATTATACTCATAGAACTGGAGAAGGGCGCAGGTGAAGATGAGATGGGAGATATGATACTGCGAGAAGAACTTGATAGAGCCGTGAAAGACCTAACTCGAAACAAGGCCCTGGGAGTACACGACATTCCATCGAAACTACTGATTTCCTTGGGAGAGCGAGCTATCTCGGAACTCTTCCATCTGGTGTGTCAGATATATGAGACAGCCGAAATACCGTCAGCTTTCAAGAGGAATTAATAATTCCAATTCCAAAGTAAGCAGGTGCTGACAGATGTAAAAATTACCGAATTATCAGTTTTAATAAATCGTGGTTGCAAAATACTAACACGAATTACTTACAGAAGAATGGAAAAACTGGTAGAAGCCAACCTCGCGAAAGATCACTTTGGATTCCGGAGAAATATGGAAACACGCGAGACAATACTGACCATGCGACTTCTTTTGCAAGACACCTTAAGGAAAGGCAAATTTACGTTTCTTTGCGTTTATAGACTTAACTACTGACAGTGTTGACTGGAGCACGCTCTTCGTAATTGTGAAGATATCAGGGGTAAAATACGGGGAGCAAAGGCTATTTGTATCTTGTACGGAAACTAGATGGGGATTAAAGGAGTCGAGGGGCACTGGAAGGCAATCAGTGGTTGCAGAGGGAATGAGACAGGGATGTAGCCGAAGTCCGATTTATTTAATCTGTATAATGCGTAAGCAGTAAAAGAAACAAAGAGAAATTTGGAGTAGGAATTAAAAGTTCAGGGGTCCGCCTAGGTAGGTGCGCGGTCAGCTCGTCGGATTGCTAAGCGACTGGGCCCGGGTTCGATTCCCGGCCGGGTTGGAGATTTTTTTCCGCTCGGGAACTGGGTGCTGTCTTCTCCTTATGCTCGTATCGTCATAATTCACATTTCGCTGTTGACAAGGCTGAATGGGCACGGCCGAAAAGCCAATTAAAATAAATAAATAAA
This sequence comes from Schistocerca nitens, assembly GCF_023898315.1. Lineage (NCBI taxonomy): Eukaryota > Metazoa > Arthropoda > Insecta > Orthoptera > Acrididae > Schistocerca > Schistocerca nitens. The sequence goes on along the minus strand of NC_064621.1, from coordinate 535,051,509 downwards.
AAGGTTGGTGAAAAGAAATAAAAAGCTTTGCAGTTTGTCTACGAAACTGTAATTCTGTCGGAGACAGCAAAGGACATGGAAGAGCAGTTGAATGGAATTAACAGTGTCTTGAGAGGAGGATATAAGGTGAACGTCAACAAAAGCAAAATAAGGGTAATGGAACAAAGTCGAATTAAATGAGGTGATTCTGAGGGAATTACATTGCGAAACAAGAAACTTTAAAGTAGTAGATGAGTTCTGTTATTTGGACAGCATAATAACTGATGATGGTCGAAGAAGAGAGAATATAAAATGTAGACTGACAATGCCGAGAAAATCGTTTCTGAAGAAGACAAATTTATTAACATCGTATATAGATTTAAGTGTTAGGAAGACTTTTCTGGAAGTATTTGTATAGAGTGTAGCCATGTATGAAAGTGAAATGTGGGCAATAGATAGGTTAGGCAAGAAGAGAATAGAAGCTTTTGAAACGCAATGTTACGGAAGAATGCTGAAGATCAGAATGGTCGATCTCGTACTAATGACGAGGTACTGAATAGAATTGGGGAGAAAAGAAATTAGTGTGCCGGCCGAAGTGGCCGTGCGGTTCTAGGCGCTACAGTCTGGAACCGAGCGACCGCTACGGTAGCAGGTTCGAATCCTGCCTCGGGCATGGATGTGTGTGATGTCCTTAGATTAGTTAGGTTTAATTAGTTCTAAGTTCTAGGCTACTGATGACCTCCGAAGTTACGTCGCATAGTGCTCAGAGCCATTTTTTGAAAAGAAATTTGTGGCACAATCTGCCCAGAAGAAAGGTTCGGTTGGTAGGACACATTCTGAGACATCACGGTATCACCAATTTGTAGCTGGAAGGAAGTTTAAGGGCTAAAAGTCGTAGAGGGAATCCAAGAGATGAATACAGTAAATAGATAGAGAAAACTTTAGGTTGGAGTAATTATTCGGAGATGGAGGTTGCACAGGATAGTGTAGCACAGGGAGCTGCGCCAAACCATTCTTCGGACTGGAGACCACGGCAACAACAACAATGACCATTTCCTATTAGAAAATGATCTGAAGGTGATCTAATGCCGAAAAACGTAGAAATGGGCTCTGAGAATGGAGACGTAGCTCCGAAATGCATTCAACGTAAACCAAAAATATAATAGTGCTGCAGAATATGGCGTATAACCAGTAGATTTTGTGTCCCTAAGCTAGAATGTAGGGCCACGGACAGCCATGACGCAATTGTTATTTAGATATTCAGATTGTGCTGAGCGTCGCGACAGTGTTGCGTACTTCAGTAATGAGTAGCAAATTGCCATTTTCACGTAACAAGTAATTCTCAGTACCTTCTGGACAGGTCTATCACTTGTTTTTATGTGGAGGTGCAGCCAGTCTACAGGGAGACGAGCAGGTGGCTCGTTCGCTCATTCGGCTCCCTGCCGAGCTTCTAGTGGCGCCGGGTTGGCTGACTTGTCGCATGCGGAGCACGTTCTGCCGTAACAGCCTACAAGGCACCCCGATGTTGGCCTTCGGTCAGCATCTCTCTAAGTCACTCAGCCGCCTTCCTCCCAGGCGTTGGCCATCCGAGCACCACTCTTTCGTCGTTAAGAGTTTCTCACGAGACACACACAAAACTGACGTCGTCGTAATGAAACACACTATTTTTCTGATCACAATGGAAAATTTGACATTTCTTCGTGTAGGCTTGTAAGGCAAAGAAATGAGATTTTTTTTAAGTATTTGGCGATCAGTTACATTGTATTGTAAACTGTAGAGTACTTGAGACATCAAGTATTGTTTTTTGTTTTTGACACCACCATATTTTTCACATACAATCGTAACCGGTTTCATCCTATACGTTGACAATGCATGAAAACTTTCGTACCGCCCATAACATCTGAAGATAGCCATTGTAGACCGAAACCGGTTACAGTATCATAAACGAAGTGAGTGTGTCGGAAATAAGAAAATAATTCGTTATAAGAAGTCAATGAACGTCTCCGCAAACGTAATGTGGTTTTTTTCCCCAGTACTTGAGATAACAGTGAACGTTGCGGCAACTGCATTATAAGAGGCAGGCAGATTAAAACGATATAGATGAAAATAGTGAAGGTCAATGCATTTATGGGAAAATGCTTATATGGTTGGCTACGGAACCATTATTGTACCCAGGGATGCATCTCTTTGTGCAAAGTAAATTGACAACGACGAACTTCTTTCTTCAGGGCTCAAAAATACGGAAATCGTATGGGGAGAGTTCGCGACTGTATGGATGATGTGTAAGGGCTCCCCAGCGAAACTTCTGCAGCGTAGTCGAAACTAATTTGGCAACATATGCGCGGTTGCGAGGCAGCCGCGAATTTTTACCTGGAGGAACTGTCCATCCTGTTTTACAGTGGCATAAATATATTAAGTTATGGCGATTACTTTTGCAATAATAAACAACCTGCGTACTTTTTCCATCTGTCTCTCTTTAATTTTACTGCTCCTTGGGAAGTTCCGCGCCGGATCGATATATCCTGCCAGAAAGCACTTTAGGTGGGGTGTAAAAGATCCAGAGTTCGTGTACAATCGGCCGAGCGGTTCTAGGCGCTACAGTCTGGAAACGCGCGACCGCTACGGTCGCAGGTTCGACTCCTGCCTCGGGCATGGATGTGTGTGTTGTCGTTAGGCTAGTTAGATTTAAGTAGTTCTAAGTTTTAGGGGACCCCCTTTAATGCAGGCGTAATGATACCAGGATATGCCTAATGCTGTGTTACGAAGTAACAGAACATAATATGCACTTTCGTGCCCGTATACTATTATTTCTTTATAGCTGTTGGCGCTATGCGGGTCCCTCACAGTTATGGAAAGCGGGTCGTGTGCGGCGTTGTTCCGAAGTCGTTCGTCAGGTCACGCAGTCCGTGTCGGAAAGCGCCACTGTTGTTCTCGTTTCGTGACGCAAGCGCGCGGTCCGAGAACGCCGTGAGAGACTCGGAGAGAATAACAGAGCGTGGGCTGAGATGTAGTTAGTTGGTCCTCTGCGAAGGCCGCACCGTAGCGCCGCAGTCGCCGGCAGGGGAAGCTGCACCTGTGTCCCAGCGTTACGTCAGCGCAGCCTGACATTCCGTGGCAGAAGGAAGAGGGGTCATTGTCTGCTGGGAACTTTTCTCACGAAGCTCTCCACCTGACAGCAAGACCGACTTCAGCACTGCTTACATCACACACACACACACACACACACACACACACACACACACACAGACACCTACACCTCTGAGTAACTGATACAAATGGTACTGGCGCGTGTAAACGAGGAAGAATTTGTCAAATTCCACAAGTTTTGTCAAGTATTTGGCTGTGTGCAGTTTTGTTTGGCGTGTTTGTAGACATAACATTCCGTTTGACGTGTTTCAAAGAAATTTTGATTGTCGGCCGATTTGACAAAATGGACGGTTGTTGTTTGTGTTGATGTTTCGTTCGCCGCCCTTGTTTAGCCACAGAGAGAGTTTATTACAATTTATCTCACTGTGCCGTGAGTTTCCACATTTGCGGAAACTACGACCAAGGGTAGAAAACAAAAGAACACTGGCAGTTACCAGAGTGGTAGAGGTGTTGCGCGTTTCCCACTCATTTATTACGCAGACAGTCGTTAAGAAGAAAATGAATATTCTACGCACAACACACGAGCCGGAGTGCAATTAAAAAAAAAAAAAACTAAGCTCTTCGGTTCTTCCCTGTATGACGCATATGTTCCCACTCCGTGATAGTTTTATGATTTTTCGTTAGGTTTTCCTGGGTATATTTGTGTCTGTAATTTCAACCAGTCCCTGGACCAGCGTCTTGTTTCCTTTTTCTTTTTTATACACAGTGCTAAAGTACATGAAAGAATTAGTTAGAATTAGTTTGTCTGCATTGGTAACCATTTCCATTAGTATCAAAATACTTCGCGATAGACTGAGAGCTGCTTCAGAAGTGAGTTTAAAATTGACATAGTCTGTTGGTACGTCTGGGGGCTTGTTTGTCAAATTCGCTGATTCCTGTCGACAAAATTGACAAACAAGTTTGACCATTACCAGAGGACTTAAAGTGTGTTTAATATGCAGTCGTGGTGTACAACAATAGAGACTGTCGACAAACTGCCTATTGGTTTCTGTCTCGGGTTCTTCGGCCGACGTTCATCTAATGATTTTTCTGACGTTTCGCCAGCACGAGTGGCTGGCATTGTCAAAGCTTCACTTTCCATTGCCGGTGGTGAACTGGAGCCGAGCTTTAATTAGAGATGGGGCCCCTCCACGCCCGCACCAACGTGGTGACCAAACCAAAAGTTCTACTGTCACCTCCGTAAAACATGTTAGTTATCTAGTAAGTGGATCACAGGATGCTGGGCTGTGATGTTGTCCGTGCGTCTGGGTAAAGCTACGCATTAACACGGTCCATCAGGTGATAGATAGTGGACGAAACGCGAGTGAGGGTAGCGATTTGAAGAGCAGAGGGAAAAAAGTGCCATGGCTCGTGCCGTGGGAAAAAAACCTCTGCGACAGTGGGATGGGTAGTAAGAGCAGTAGTGGCTTACTAGCTGCGATAGCTCATGCAAGGTTGGATTTGTTAGTATGGGTATCATGCATCATTACCGTGACAAGCGATGGCGATGTATCCCAGTGGCTGCAGCTGCTACATTCCTGGAACATTCAAGATCATTATACAGTAGTGGGAGATCGGCCATAGATCGTCTCACTGTGTGGGGGATGTGTGGAGCTTGTTTGCATGCGGTGTACGGTACGGCTTCCCTGTGTGGTGCCAGTTATTCGGCAGTGTATTTCAGCTGGATATCCAGTAATAGCGTCTGATTAACAGGCTCGCGGGCGCAGACTATATGTACCTGGCGCGCCAACGTCCGAGGGCTTCTCCGCGGTCATTTCCGGTGCGGTTCTCCTCTTGCTACCTGCGACGGTCGTTCGCTGCAGTACGGGAAGCCAGGATCCGTTGACCTTGCACCAAACGGCATCTTGGTCAGCTTTGATGTTGTTTCGTTATTTACGAAAGTGCCACTCAGTGACGCTCTGGAGCACATCGGTTCCATTTTCCCGCAGGACATCAGAAAGCTCTTCCATGTATGTCTCACCACGAGCTATTTCACGTGGAATGGCGATTTCTACGAACAGCTGGAAGGCGTCGCCATGGGTAGTCCTCTCAGTCCAGTGGTGGCCAACTTCTACATGGAACAATTCGAAGCACACGCACTGGACTCGGCGACTTGCAAACCTAAGGTGTGGTACAGGTACGTCGATGATACTTTCGTGGTGTGGAGCCATAGTGAAGAACAGCTCGGTGACTTCCTAAGACACTTGAACAGCCTCCATGCCAACATAACATTTACCATGGAAGTAGAAAAGGACAAGGAACTGCCATTTCTAGGATGTGCTGGTCACAAGGGACGGCGAAACCCTGGGACACAGCGTGTATCGAAAACAGACACACACGGACCGATACCTGCACAAACTGTCAAACCACCACCCGAGCCAGAAAAGAGGCATGATTAGTACGCTCGTAACGAGAGCAGGACGATTATGTGAGCCGCAACACTTCAAACGAGAAATGCAACACCTGGAAACTGTCCTGAGGAGCAATGGGTACTCCACAAATTATATTAGAAGTGTAACAGAGCCAAACACTCGGCGAAGTAAGGAACCAGAAAAAGAAAGGTCGGGTCCGACCTTTCTGCCATACATTCCCAGAGTGACGGACAGAATCGGCCGTATATTGCGCAAACATGGCGTAAAGACGATTTTCAAACCGACAAGGAAGATCAAAGGGTGTCTTAGATCGGCGAAGGAGAAAAGAGACCCACTTTCAATGTCGGGAATATACCGTATACCATGCACATGAGGAAAAGTTTATGTCGGAATGACTGGACGATCCATCAACACCAGGATCAAAGAGCATAAGCGACATTGCAGGTTGGGGCAGGTGGAGAAATCGGCCGTGGCAGAGCACGCACTGAATGAGACCGACCACGTAATAAAATTCGCCGACACGGAAGTTCTGGCTCTAGAGAAGCATTATCACACGCGCTTGTTCAGAGAAGCTGTAGAAATACAAAAACACGCGAACAGTTTGAACAAGAAAGAGGAAAGCCTTAAGGTAAACGGATCCTGGCTTCCCGTACTGCAGCGAACGACCGTCGCAGGTAGCAAGAGGAGAACCGCACCGGAAATGACCGCGGAGAAGCCCTCGGACGTTGGCGCGCCAGGTACATATAGTCTGCGCCCGCGAGCTCGGCTCCAGTTCACCACCGGCAATGGAGGGTGAAGCTTTGACAATGCCAGCCACTCGTGCTGGCGAAACGTCAGAAAAATCATTAGATGAACGTCGGCCGAAGAACCCGAGACAGAAGCCAATAGGCAGTTTGTCAACAAGTGGCCACGAAAGCCTTAACAATTTAGTAGAGACTGTGTGTAAACTTAACCCTGATGTCGTATATCGGAGGAACGAAGTGCAATCAATGGCAGCGCACAATTTCGGCAGATACTTCGCGCTTCCGTTGTAGCTTGGAATTCCGCTAGGGTCGTATTCACCTGACAAACAGGTTGTCCGTGCAGGTTCGTATAGCTACCGCCGACTGCTGAAGCTCACTGGCAACCGAACTGCGTGATTGTGCAAGGGACACTGATTTGTATTTCCTAGAAAATGCATGCCTCACGAGTCCAGGAACCAAACTCAAGTGAAGGGAGATATAGGTCAGTCCTGTACTTAGCAAAGTAGGACAATTTTACACTTCGATGAAGAACTGAAGAGAGAGACGAGAAACTTTTTCAGCTACTGCAGGATGGACATCGAAACGTTTCAGAATATCCTTAGGGGACGGTCATTAATCAAGTGAGCGGTTTTCTTTCTTTAAAATTTGAATCCCTCCTTCCCTCTTTGATAACATTTGGTAAGATTGGTAGGGGCCTCCCCCCACCCCGCCCCCTACTCCACACGTGAGGTTTACCTCGTAGCCGGCCGCGGTGGTCTAGCGGTTCTGGCGCTGCAGTCCGGAACCGCGGGACTGCTACGGTCGCAGGTTCGAATCCTGCCTCGGGCATGGGTGTGTGTGATGTCCTTAGGTTAGTTAGGTTTAAGTAGTTCTAAGTTCTAGGGGACTTATGACCTAAGATGTTGAGTCCCATAGTGCTCAGAGCCTTTTGAACCATTTTTTTTGTTTACCTCGTAGATGGGTAAAAACACGTAAAAATGATTTTTTATAATTTGTTTTAAACATCCATAAAACCATGTTTTATTTATAAACTATATTGAAGAACTTGCCAACCCTGGGTAGTATTAGGACAGACAAAAAGGCTCCACGAAAATATTCAGTTTTGACGGATCTCTGACCTTTTATTGGTGTATTATAAACATCAAATGTCAATCTTCATTTATTTTGCCGATAAAAGACAACATCGTTTGTACCTTCCTCTGAAACGTATGATTACGTAGGTTTTCAATCTCTTGATTTAAATGATCACTAAGAATTCTTGTCGCTGAACATCAGCGTAGCTTCCATCCATAAACGATTAACTTCTTGCTTCCACGTGTGTTTCAACTTGTCGGCATGACATTTGGTGAGATTGGTGAGATTTTGCCGACCTCTTTCACCCAAACCCCTCTTCTGAGCTCATGTAATTGATGGATGTCCCGTTACAGCTATGTAGCACCCAATTAGGAAATGGTTCAGTTTCAAGGAAAATATATGACGTTAAGGAACATTTTCGCCTTAATATTCAGGTTAAGTTGTAGAAATATTTAATGGTCTAAAAAGAAAACTGTAGTGTGTTAGTCTTATGATAATATTCATCGAGTGTGGTTGAAAATAGTTTACGAAAATGTTTAACAATGGAGAATTTGCTGCAGTATTTACATACATTTTACACAGAAGAGAGGAAACATTTCGTTTATGAATCTGCACTGTTGTTGTCTGAGAAATTTGACAGATAGATGGCCGGAGTCGCCTTGGGGGACGGATTCGTTTGCGTCAATGTAGTGGCCTGTTCTCATTCACAATACTTAACAAGCTTCTCTGCATCCGTAGTTGGCAATTACATGGTGGCGCAAAATACGTGTTTCGAAGTGTTTGTGAACTGTGGTTTAATCGTATAGCGTAAATAATTCTCCTTTGTAGTATTGTTGTATTGTAGCTCAATAATTCTATAGTTCCCTCACTGGTGTGTCAGTTCACGTTTCAGAATGGAAGCACTAAACACTGGAACAGCGGTAAAAATCTGTCCAAAACGCATTATTGGGCCCATTTTTATTGAAGAAAATGTCACAGACGACGAATACTGACCAATCCCGGAATATGAATTTCTGCCGGCTGCACGGCGTTGCCGCACGCTGCGAATCTACTGATTCATGCAGTATGGAGAGCGTTCACTCCTTACCGAAGACGTATTTCGCTTTCTTCAGCCGACATTCAGACATCAGATCGTCGCCCTGGATACCTTAGCATTCATTGGACATGGGGTGAAAGTGCACCTTTACAGTCACGGTCTCAACCCAGGTGATTGTTTCTTATGGGGTTTTGTGAAGGACAGATTCTTCAAAGATGTTCCTGCAACACTCAAAGATCTTCGGACTACAAGTTTCCACGGGTCGTAACATATCTGAAATGTAACGTTCACTGTTCAAAGTGCCGTCAATGGGAACAAGAGGTGACCGAGACGTGTAACCAATGTCACCCCATACCATCACGCCAGGTGATACGCCAGTGTGGGGATGACGAATAAACACATTCCAAAGTGCGACCATCACGATGCTGAAAACTGAACCTGGATGCATCCGAAAAAAATGACGTTTTGCCATTCGTACACTCACGTTCGTCGCTGAGTACACCATCGCAGGCGCTCCTGTCGGTGATGCAGCGTCGAGGGTAACTCCAGCCATGGTCTCCGAGCTGATAGTCCATGCTGCTGCAAACGTCGTCGAACTCTTCGTGCAAATGGTTGTCGTCTCGCAAACGTCCCAGCTGTTGACTCAGGGATCGAGACGTGGCTGCACGATCCGTTACAGCCATGCGGATAAGATGCCTGTCATCTCGACTGCTAGTGATACGAGGCCGTTGGGAACCAGCACGGCGTTCCGTATTACCCTCCTGAACCCATCGATTCCATATTCTGCTAACAGTCATTGGATCTCGACCAACGCGAGTAGCAATGTCGCGATACGATAAACCGCAATCGCGATAGGCTACAATCCGACCTTTATCAAAGTCGGAAACGTGATGGTACGCATTTCTCCTCCTTACACGAGGCATCACAACAACTGCCGGTCAACTGCTGTTTGTGTATGAGAAATGGGTTGGAAGCTTTCCTCGTGTCAGCACGTTGTAGCTGTCGCCACCGGCGCCAACCTTGTGTGAATGCTCTGAAAAGCTAATCATTTGCATATCACACCATCTTCTTCCTGTCGGTTAAATTTCGCGTCTGTAGCGTGTCATCTTCGTGGTGTAGCAATTTTAATGGCCAGTAGTGTGGTAGTCGGACGGGTGCGGTTCCAGTGGACGCTCAGCCGTACGCCTCCCGGACGCAGACTGGCAGTTCCTGGAAAGAGTCGGATAGCACAAAGGCGGCGGGGTGGGCGTGCTTATACCTGTCTGGCCGCTGGCTCCCACGGGAACCTGGAGGCTCGCCAGTAGCCGCTCTGCGAGGCCTTGTCGTGGTGGGCGCCTCCCGAAGGAGGCCAGAACGTCGCGTCTGCGCTGTAGTCTCGTTGCTCGTATATAGTCTACGATGACGAAACTGACGCACTCTAAAAGTCCCGCACAAGAGCGACTGATCGCAGCGATCCGTCGCACGCGGTAACGCCTGCAATCGGTCGCTCACCTCGACGCCCCACACACGAGCGATTTGCCAAGCTATTGCAATCAGTATTACGAACGTCACCTGCTGTGGTAAAATGCTGCTTTGTTTAACAGCAGTTGAGTTGGTTTCCGAATCTCCTAGAATTCTTGCAAAACACTTAAGAGAGACAGTACTTATAAGTTATTAAACTTATTCTGCAGCGCTTTTATTAGGATCTGTGGATTACAGAATATACACGCATATGAGGGTCGTTCAATAAGTAATGCCCCATTTTTTTTCTCAGAACATATTTATTGCTAAGAGTCAGAATTTGGTGACGATACAGGGTGGCCCATTGATAGTGACTGGGCCAAATATCGCACGAAATAAGCGTCAAACAAAAAAAAAAACTACAAAGAACGAAACTCGTCTAGATTGAAGGGGGAAATCAGATGGCGCTATGGTTGGCCTGCTACATGGCGCTGCCATAGCTCAAACGGATATCAACTGCGTTTTTTTTTTTTTTTTTAATAGGAACCCCAATTTTTATTACGTATTCGTGTAGTACGTACAGAAATATGAATGTTTTAGTTGGACCACTTTTTTCACTTTGTGACAGATGGTGCTGTAATAGTCGCAAACGTATGAGTACGTGGTATCACGTAACACTCCGCCAGTGCGGACGGTATTTGCTCCGTGATACATTATCCGTGTTAAATTACCCGTGTTAAAATGGACCGTTCACCAATTGCGGAAAAGGTCGATATCGTTTTGATGTATGGCTATTGTGACAAAAATGCCTAACGGGCGTGTGCTATGTATGCTGCTCGGTATCCTGGACGACATCATCCAAGTGTCCGGACCGTTCGACGGATGGTTAGGTTATTTAAGGAAACAGGAAGTGTTCACATCTGAAACGTCAATCACGACCTGCAACAAATGATGCCCAAGTAGGTGTTTTAGCTGCTGTTGCGGCTAATCCGCACATCAGTAGCAGACAAATTGCGCGAGAATCGGGAATCTCAAAAATGTCGGTGTTGAGAATGCTACACAACATCGATTGCACCCGTACCATATTTCTATGCACCAGGAATTGCATGGCGAAGACTTCGAACGTCGTGTACAGTTCTGCCACTGGGCACAAGAGAAATTCCGGGACGATGACAGATTTTTTGCACGCGTTCTGTTTAGCGACGAAGCGTCATTCAACAACAGCGGTAACGTAAACCGGCATAATATGCACTATTGGGCAACGGAAAATCGACAATGGCTGCGGCAAGTGGAACATCAGCGACCTTGGCGGGTTAATGTATAGTGCGGCATTATCGGAGGAAGGATAATTGGTCCCCATTTTGTCGATGGCAGTCTAAATGGTGCAATGTATGCTGATTTCCTACGTAATGTTCTACCGATGTTAATACAAGATGTTTTACTGCATGACAGAATGGTGATGTACTTCCAACGTGATGGATGTCCGGCACATAGCTCGCGTGCGGTTTAAGCGGTATTGAATAGCATAGTTCATGACAGGTGGATTGGTCATCGAAGCACCACACTTTGACCCGTACGTTCACCGGATCTGACGTCCCCGGATTTCTTTTTGTGGGGAAAGTTGAAGGATATTTGCTATCGTGATCCACCGACAGCGCCTGACAATATGCGTCAGCGGATTGTCAATGCGTGTGCGAACGTTACGGAAGGCGAACTACTCGCTGTTGAGAGGAATGTCGTTACACGCATTGCCAAATTCATTGAGGTTGACGGACATCATTTTGAGGATTTATTGCATTAGTGTGGTATTTACAGGTAATCACGCTGTAACAGCGTGCGTTCTCAGAAATGGCAAGTTCACAAAGGTACATGTGTCACATTGGAACAACCGAAATAAAATGTTCTAACGTACCTACGTTCTGTATTTTAATTTAAAAAACCTACCCGTTACCAACTGTCCGTCTAAAATTGTGAGCCATATGTTTGTGACTATTACAGCGTCATTTACAAAGCGAAAAAAGTGGTCCAACTACAACATTCATATTCCTTTACGTACTACAGGAATATGTAATAACAATGGGGGTTGCTATTTTAAAAAACGCGGTTGATATCCGTTTGACCTATGGCAGCGCCATCTAGCGGGCCAATCATAGCGCCATCTGGTTAGCCCCTTCAAGCTAGACAAGTTCCGTTCTTTGTAGTTTTTTTCGTTTGTCGCTTATTTCGTGAGATATTTGGCCCGGTACACATCAACATGTCTTGTCCGTGACCTATTTTTCTACGTAGTCTCCATCACGTTCTATGGCCGTACGCCGGTGTTGTGGAAGACCATGCATTTTCTGCTGATAAAATCTCTTATCCTGCAGGCGTAGCCATGTTTTTACTGCATGACTGACACTCTCGTCATCTTCAGAGTGTGTTCCCCGTTGAGAATCTTTAAGCTCCAACAATTTAGATCAAATGATCTTTCTTTGAATCTTGTGGTCCGCTGTGTGCATTCGTGGAACCCATCGTGACCACCTCTTTGAATATCCGAGAGTCTCGATCATTGCAGACGCACTTCCAGTGCTTACCGACAATTGTAGAGCCAGTTGTCGAGTTGTGATGCGCCGGTCGGCACCTATAAGCATCCGCACTATTCAGCATGTCTGGAGCAGTGGCTGCGACAGCGCGTCCTGGGCGTGGCTGACCATGGAGCGCTGAATTTCCTAAAGCTGTAGCTTTCTTCACCCGTCGCCCAACTGTACTCTTATCACCCAGAGCATCGCCATACACTGCGCACAAACGTTTAAGGATGTCCACCACGGTTTCTTTTTCTGCACATAAGAATTCAATAACAGCACACTGCTTGTAACGTGAGTCGTAGGGAAACGCCATTTTGATGATGTATTACGGCTCTGACATCTACCAGAACGGTTCGAAACTTCACCGGCTCACAATACGGTATTATCAAATAACTGAAGAGAAATGTACGAACTGGTGGAGGCTTTGTAATAGTGTGGGGCGTGTGCAGTTGGAGTGATCGTCACCCCTGGATACAACTCTGACAGGTGACACGTACTTAAGCATTCTGTCTGATCACCTGCATCGATACATGTCCATTGTGCATTCCAGCGGACTCCGGCAGTTAAAGCTGGACATTACGACACCCTACACGTCCAGAATTGCTACAGAGTGGCTCCAGGAACACTCTTCTGAGTTTAAACACTTCCTCTAGAACATATCTGGGATGCCTTGCAGTATGCCGTTCAGAAGAGATCTCCACCCCTTCGTACCCTTACGGATTTATGGACAGTCGTGCAGGATTCATGGTGTCAGTTCCTTTCAGCACTACGTTTTTCTGCTTAAATCACACAAAATGAAGTCAAGGAGAGACGTACATTTTTCGTGAATAATTTGATAATACCATACTGAATTAAAAAAAAATTGTATTTCATCAAATACGAAGATAATAACCATTTCCACTAGTATCAAAGTATCGCGGTAGACTGAGAGCTGCTTCAGAAGTGAGGTTAAAATTGACATAGTTTGTTGGAACGTCTGGGCGCTTGTTTGTCAATTTTGTCGACAGGAAACAGTGAATATGACAAACAAGCTTGACCGTTACCAGGGACCATATCTTTTGCTCCACATGGATGTATGTGATGTCCTTAGGTTAGTTAGGTTTAAGTAGCTCTAAGTTCTAGGGGACTGATGACCTCAGAAGTTAAGTCCCATAATGCTCAGAGCCATTTCAACCATTTTTTTTTTCCTCCACAAGTTATGAACCCATAAACTTTTACATCATTCTTCTTCTTTTCCACCTCTTTACCGAGCAACGATAAAATCAACACTGTCACTCGTTTTTCACTGCCTCTCAGTGCTTCAGCAACATATGGACCGCTTATGTTCAGCTTCACACTTTACGTTGAGATAAAATTCACGGTCACTTGCTTGCTGAGCGCTTTATATTGTCCAGCGAACGGACCAATCTCGACTAAAGCGAGTCATGATGGTCTTGCTGTGCGTGTGCTGCACGCCAGTGAACACATTTAATCCAAGATGCTCTAAATCCTAAACATTTGAGCAATACTCAAGAATGGGTTGCTCAAGTGTTCTGTACCCTGTCCATTTTACAGATTGCAGCTGCAGTGTACTAAAATTCTCCCAATAAACCGAAGTCGACTTTTGCATTCTCTGCAACTTAACCTATGTGTTAGTTCCGCTTCACTTCCATTTGCAACGTCACGCCTAGACAGTAAATCAAAGTGACTATGTCAAGCAGTTCCCCACTAATGCTGTATTCAAATGTTACAGGATTGTTTTCATTACTCATTTGCAATAACTTATATTTTTCGACGTTTACAGCAAGCTACCATTCACTACACCAAATGCCGGCCGCTGTGGCCAAGCGGTTCTAGGCGCTTCAGTCTGGAACCGCGCGACCGCAACGGTCGCAGGTTCGAATCATGCCTCGGGCATGGATGTGTGTGATGTCCTTAAGTTAGTTAGGTTTAAGTAGTTCTAAGTTCTAGGGGACTGATGACTTCAGAAGTTAAGTCCCATAGTGCTCAGAGCCATTTGAACTACACCAAATACAAATTCTGTCTGTCTCGTTCTGAATCCTCTAAGTCACTCAGACGATACTGTGACGTACGCTACAGCGTCATCAACAAACAGTCGCAGATTGCTGCTCATCCTATCCGTCGAATCATTTATGTACTGTATACAGGGAACAAGATCGGGCTTATCACACTTCCATGGGGCACTCCTGATGATATCCTAGTCTCTGATGAACATTTGCCGCCGAGAACAAAGTACTGGGTTCTATTACATAAGGAGTCTACGAACCCCACACCTATTTGGGAACCTATTCCGTATGCTCGGACTTTAGTTAAGTCTGCAGTGTTTTACAATATGAATCAGGTAGAAGTCTGCGTGTTTACACTTGCAGCATAATGCTTTGCCCTGCAGTTTGCTTCACAGAGTCAGTAAGATTAATTTAATGTATCACCTTGCATGGCGTTAACATTCAGTTGGCAGGATTCATTATATTGGCCAGTGCGCCTGGTCTTCCCAGTTTCCTGAAGATATCTCAGCTAATTTCAGTGTCTCCCTTTAATTCCTCCTCCTCCTCCTCCTCCTCCCTGCTATTCTTCACCTTCCACTTTGCCCTCCCATTTCCTCTCCCTTATTACTCAACTTACTCTCCTTTCTTTTCGATTCCCCCCCTTCGTCTTTCTTTCGGCCTGTGACTTCCTCTTTCTTTCGCCTTCCAAACTTCCTCTTCATTTATACCATTATAATCCCCTTCCTTTCTATCGTCTTCCCAAAACATCCTTTTTCGCTATCCTTCTCCCCCTCCACCATTTCGCCTTCCTTTCTCTTTTCTTTTCACTCTCCCAGTCTTGCTCTATAACTTCATCCTTCTGCTCTTACTGTTCTTATTCTTTCTTGCCTTCTCTCCCCGCCCCGCCCCTCCTCTCCTCCCTCCCTCCCTCCCCCCCCCCCCCCCCCCTCTCTCTCTCTCTCTCTCTCTCTCTCTCTCTCTCTCTCTCTTCCTAGCCCTAAGACCAGCGTTCGCTGTACAATTCATTTATCAGTGCAGTGCGCCTGTGAGAGACGTCTGCTCAGGCATCGCAGCAAAAGCAGCAGCAGCGCAGGGCTGTGTTTGTAACTCGCTAATGAGCCGGTCTTGTGGACGCGCTACCAGAGCTTCACGGGAGTATTAACAGCCGCCTAGGTTCTGTTCTCCGCCAACACGGAACAGGGCGGCGGGCTCTTGTGTACTGGCAACAGCGCTCCCAGCAAAAACGCACTGCGCCCCTGTTTCTGTCGGTCAGCGTATTTATGCTGCGGTTTCCCAGCAACTTCCTAACCTCCCAAAAAGTTTGTAGGAGGGAACTCTGCGCGTTCTTGCAGACGGGTGTGTAATTAGTGCTTGTGATAGTGCTCTAGACTGTTTCAGTTGGCGTAACTACAGACGGTACACACACGTTGAATCACGGAGTGTATGTAGCGAAATGTGCATGCAAGTGTCGAGAACAGAACAGCCTGGATTGCACATGGTGAATAAATACAGTTCATCCGTTCCACAACTGTTAAGAAAATAACCACACACAATCCTGCTGAGAAAGCTTCACAAGTAAATCGGTCACAGGAACATACTTTCGTCTTTTAGCAGAGGCGTGCCTTGCGTACTGAAAATATAGTACTGTATATTTAAAGTTTATGCCCATGTTTTTAATCTGAGCCGTAAAGTGCACTTAAAAATGAATCATATTTTTGCATTCTCTCTGCACACTTTATCTCATTCAGCGATGGTTCATCTGCGAACATCTACATTCTCATTATAGCGTCATACGGTGCACCAATTATCTAGTGTTACATCTATATCTGTATTCCAGAAGCCATCTTAAAATGTTTGGCAAGAGTACTTTACGTTTCACACTTCCCACACTGCCTGGTCCAGACGCGAATGGTGTTTAAAAAAGCACGATGTTGGGACGCCTCCGGGCATGCTCGAATCTTCCTAACTTGCCCTCATAGTCTGTTCGCAAGATCTACGTAGAAGAAAGGAATGTATTGGTGGACTCTCCTAGGTAAGAATGCTCTCGTGACTTTAACAGTAAAGCACGCCCTGATGCATAACTATTCTCTTCCGGCGTATGCCACTAAAGTCGGATGAGAATTACCAACCAACGACGAAGCACACTTATTTGGACCTTCTTTGTTTCCTCTATCAGGCCTACCTGACAACTGTCCCAGACTGAGAAACAGTACTCTAGCGTTGCTAGAGCAAAGATTTTGTGAGCAACCTACTTCACGAACGGACTACAATGAAGATTTTTGCGATGAATCTGTCTTGGATCTGCCTTTCCTACGTGTCGTAACTTGTGTGTACAACAGCACCATCTGTGAATTGCCTCATGAAGGTGCTGATGATCTCCATTAGTCACTTGGATAGTGTGTTAGGGGTATGCACACCAACTTAAGCGTGTTAGCTGTTTCTTCTCTGCATGTGAGAGTCTTTCGGCAAACACATCACATAATTTACCACCACATGTTTCCTGCACGGTCGTGGACTATGCTTGTCAGTATAGACTATTCGTTTTGCGTGGACGCGTCTACATCTCAATGCCTGACCTGCTCTTCAGGGGTAGATAAACATTAGTTGGTGCTAGTGGAGTGCGTATTCGGAGATACTAACCAACCGGAAAAATACACTACTCGCAAATGAAGTAAATACTTATGCAATGTTGAGCACACTGTCCTCAGACACCAACAGAAATATCTTCACTTACACCACTAATGACCTGTATGTATTGTGAACAGGAATGGTCCTGGAACACTCCCGTGGTGTACGCGCGTAGTTAGTTTCACGTTGGAAGATTTCTCATCGTTAAGGACATAATGTTTCGTATTCCCACGAGCTCGTGATAAAGAGTTCAGTGAACTGTTAAGTACTGAAGAAAGTAACACTCTCAGTGATGATGATTTTGCCGCAGTATCAACAGATGAAGACGAAATGATGGGTCAGAGAAAAGGTTTTATGAAAAATTGGGCATAAGTGGTAAACTAAACCGTTTCACTCAAAGAACATTGGCTGGGGACATGTCTGGACTGTAAAGGAGACGCAGTGTAAATTTATGCAGAAGCGCAAGTCGAAAGACATAAAATATTAATAATTATTAGATCTTAAAACAATATTTTTTGCAGCAGTAGTTGGTAAAGTTCTTTTTTCGAAGTGTTAAGCTAAGTAAACCCTGATCTTTTTGGTGCTTTATTTTGACTACAGTAAAAACTTTAATTTCTCCTTTACATTAATAATACCGTTTTAACTTTGAAATAAAATGATAAATTAGCGTCCTTGCTATAGAGTCGTATGGACTATATCCACTCATTACGGTCGTAGCAGTTCATCTCTGAAATCATTCGACGGATGCTGTGAGATTTAATTAATAAGGACTCAAAATATTGGAGCCGCAGAATGGGTTGCTTTAGCGTCACGTAAGCAGTTTCCACTGCATTTCCCATAGACTTCACCGAACAAATGTAAGCCTATCATTCGCATTTTCTTCTACTGATGTGACCTGTCCTTTCCATCTCATATACACTCGTAATATAACGTCAAGGTATGTAAAAAGTGACAGGTTCCATTAGTACACCATTTGAGCTTGTGACTGAACAATGGACAGGTTCTTTGTCTTGTTTACGAAGCATTGATTGGCGAATATCAGAGTGAAAGAACAAGGAGGGAGGTATTAGTTGTAGCTATAAGTTAGCAGTTCATAAATTTTGAAATGGAAATGAGCATACGGCATCTTGGGCCGAGAGTTCCCCATTCGGGGAAGTTCGGCCGCCGAGGGCAAGTACTTACTGCATTCGACGCCACCTTGGGCGACTTGCGACCCAGTCCCCGAGCGGAGAAAATCTCCTGCCCCAGCCGGGAATCGAACCCGAGCCCCTTGGCGTGGCATTTCGCCGCGCTGAACACTCAGTTAACGGGGGCGGACATAAATTTTGAAATTACGCACTTGGAAAGCGTGCTTTCTTCATGCTGTTGGGTACGTAAGATTTTAGGTATTTGTTTTTTCTAGACATGTTACACAGACTGAGACGATAGAGCGGTCGAATGACACAATGAGACTTCTGTGTCGTGCCGAGCGGCCAGCCGCGCGGTTAGAGCCGCCATGTCACGGATTGCGTGACCCTCCTGCCGGAGGTTCGAGTCCTCCCTCGGGCATAGGTGCGTGGCTCTAAGCACTATGGGACTTAACATCTGAGGTCATCAGTCCCCTAGACTTAGAACTACTTAAACC
Source organism: Schistocerca nitens (assembly GCF_023898315.1). Classification (NCBI taxonomy): domain Eukaryota; kingdom Metazoa; phylum Arthropoda; class Insecta; order Orthoptera; family Acrididae; genus Schistocerca; species Schistocerca nitens. The sequence goes on along the minus strand of NC_064621.1, from coordinate 535,032,938 downwards.
TAACTGACCTAAGGACATCACACACATCCATGCCCGAGGCAGGATTCGAACCCTCCGACCGTAGCAGCAGCGCGGTTCCGGACTAGAACCGCTCGGCCACAGCGGCCGGGAAGTGTGTGTTTTTCTTAGCACAAGTTACTTTAAGTAGTGTGTAAGTCTAGGGACCGATGACCTCAGCAGTTTGGTCCCTTAGGAATTGCCAGGCATTTGAACATTTTGAGACTTTTGTAGGTGATGTATTCGCATTCTCGACATCCTGATATTTCCATTCGGACGAATGCTTAGCCTTGAAGGCTACGCAGCTGTGTGCGACAGCGCTTTCATTGCCAGTTCTCTGCATCGTAGGTAAACGAAAATAGTTCACGCTACAGTGTACCTTCGTAAACGCGAGTTTGAAACGACAGTACTCTAGAATGTGCCGGGCGTTAACATAAGGCGTTGTGGCAATTTGTGTTTCAATAGGCCGCTAATGGAAGCAAGAACTAGCCGCCAGCCAGACTTGCGAGACAATATGTAACTCGCGCGACAAAGAGGACTTGGCTAAGGCCACGCCTAACGACCGGTTAGCAGTCGGGATGGCTGAAGTTGGGTGCCGGGGCGCCTTAGCTCCGGGAACAAAGACGACCGCCGCTGATAGCTGGGGAGGGCGCGATGCACCGAACTGCGTGAAGCCAAGACAAGTGGAACAGTAAATCCAGCTCAACAGTAGGTGAGGCGAAGATAGAAACGAGGAAATACCGAGACCGGTACAAACTTCGAAAATCAAACGTATGGTTCAGATATGCCTGTCGGACAAACAGGGGCGTCAATAGTAAAATTACATGTGAAACCTTAGAAAGAAATAGCTTGCTTCCACGTGGAGAACCACGGCTAGCCCTAAATGAACTAACACACTGTCTAATGAAAGGTTTCCAGACACCTCTATTGAGAAAATTTAGAGAACCGGTATTTGAGCCTGACTGCAAAACGATTCTAAGGCCGCCAACGTACATTTCGCGTAAGGACCTCGAAGAAAAGATTAGAGACATTAGAGCTTGTACCGAGGCATCTAAGAGGTTGAGTCAAATGAAAACCTTAAATTTGTAATAACAAATCGAAATTTCGCGCCGTTATCCTGTAAGTTGGTAAGCTTGCTACAAACAGCGTGCAGAATGGCCTGTAAGTGGCAGCATAGCGCAGATGCACACATACCGTCGCAGTATCAGTATACAGATGGTCGCCCCACTTGCGACTTGCACAAGGGAAGAACAGCGTTCTGTTATTCGGTTTTTGCGTAGTGAAGGTGTGAAACCTATTGAAATTCATCGACGAATGAAGGTTCAGTACGGTGATCCGTGTTTCTCACAGCAGCAAGTCTACGAATGGAGTACGAAGTTCGCGAATGGTGTGACTTTAGTGGAAGATGCTCCTCGTCCAGGTCAGGCACAACGAGTTGTGACTCCACAGAACATTGCAGCAGTTGAAGCCATAGTGAAGGAAAACCGCCGAGTGACACCGAATGACATTGCAGCATGTTTACAGATTAGTCATGGGTCAGAAAACCACATTCTGCAAGATGGGTGCCACGGCAGTTGACTCTTGAAATGAGAGAACGACGTGTTGATGCTTGTGAAGAACTTCTTCGGCGTTTTGAACGAGAAGCTGATGGCTTCCTTGAAAAAATCGTTACTGGGGACGAAACCTGGGTTCACTTCCACCAATCGGAAACGAAGAGAGCGACGAACAAATGGCGCCATTCCTCATCACCAAAACCAAAGAAGTTTCGAACAGAACCATCAGCAGGGAAGGTTACGCTGAGTCTCTTTTGGGACGAAAAAGGCGTCATTTTGGAGCATTACATGCCTAGGGGGACCACTGTCACCAGTGCATCATACACAGATCTCCTAAAAAAAAATCATCTGCAGCCTGCAGATCAAAGCGACGTGGATTGCTGTCAGCAGGTGTCCTTTTGCAACATGACAATGCAAGGCCCCACACTGCCCGTACAATAGTTGCAACAATCACAGACCTGCATTTTGAGTGTCTTCCTCAGCCACCATACTCACCAGACCTTGCCCCCCAGTGATTTCCATATGTTTGAACCACTCAAAGTCGCAATGGGAGGAAAGAAGTTCCGTTCTGATGAAGAGGTATGCCACACGGTGCATGAGTGGTTGCGCGGACTACCAAAAGAATTTTTTGCTGAAGGAATTTATGCACTTTGGAAGCGCTGGAGGACTTGCATTGGTCGTGGGGGAGATTATATTGAAAAGTGATAGTTTTGTACCGCTTTTTCCATCGCTGGCGACTACTCTACCCATCTTTCGGGCAGTGTACGAACCCCGCGTCCAAAAAATTGTTCATCTTTAGAAGCGATCCTTAAATCGATCCAATTTGTGACTTCATGAGATCGGAAGTGTTGGTCAGCCAGGCCATGCACCATCGATGTAAACAGGTGATGGTCAGAGGGAGCCATGGATAATACGGAGGGTGGGGTAGGGTCTCCCATTTTAACGTTTCCAAGTACGTTTTGACCTCTGTAGCAACTTAGCATCGAGCGTTGTCGTGCTGCAAAATCACTTTATCGTGCCTCTCGCTGTATTGCGGCCGTTTGTCTTTTAATGCTCTGCTCAAACGCATTAATAGCGTTCGATAACGAGCACCTGTGATTGTTTCACTTGGTTTCAACACCTCATAGTATACGACGCCGAGCTGGTCCTACCAAATGCAGAGCATGATCTTGAAGCCGTGAATGTTCGGTTTGGCCGTCGACGTGGAAGCATGGCCGGGATATACCCAGGTTTTTTTTGCGTTTAGGGTTATCATAATGAACCCACTTTTCGTACCTGTTCACATTGTGATGCAGAAATCCCTCCGTTTTTGCCTCTGAAGCAACTGTTCAGAAACACGCACACGTCGTTCAACGTCTCTTGGTTTCAGCTCACACGGGACCCAAGTTCGTTCTTTCTGTATCATCCCCATAGCCCTGAGACGTTTTGAAATGGCTTGCTGTGTCACTCCCACTAATCGTGCCAATTCTTCTTGAGTTTGACGTGAGTCCTCACTCAGCAATGTCTCCAATTCTGCATCTTCGAAAACATTGCTCTTCCACCACTATGCCGGTCTACGACTTTAAAATCACCGTTCTTGAAGCGCTTAAACCACTCACGACACATTCTTTCACTAATAGCGTCCTTACCGTAAGTACTTGAGAGCATACGATGAGGCTCAGCCGCTGTTTTCTTCATATTGAAACAAAACAGTAACACCAACCGCAAATAACGAGAATTAGGTTCGTAAATTGACATTTCCAATCAAGAACAACTTTATGATGCAGACACAAATCGACTAATGTTGAATGAGGTTATGTTGCCCGAGGTCCAAGCTAACTACCTGACGTCTGCAATCTGTTTCTTTCGACCGCTACTTACTGTCGTCGCCACCTATCGGCAAACGGCGGAAGCAAAGTTGTACACCTTGTATTTAGTTGAATTAACGGTCTTTAGATTAGAATGATTTATCGTGTAACCGAAGTTTAACGGATTCCTTTTAGAATGTGGATGACCTCACACTTTTAGTTATTTAGGGTCAACTGCCAATTTTCGCGCACACAGATGTCTTTCCTAAATCGTTTTGCAAGGGCCTACAACACTACTTCTGTTTTCAAATGGCTCTGAGCACTATGGGAGTTAATATCTGAGATCATCAGTGCCCTAGAACTTAGACCTACTTAAACCTAACTAACCTAAGGACATCACACACATCCATGCCCCAGGCAGGATTCGAACCTGCGACCGCAGCAGCCGCGAGGTTCCGGGCTGAAGCGCCTAAAACCGCTAGGCCACAGCGGCAGGCACTTAGAGTTTTACTCGATGACGTTTCGTCAATTACTACGTACTGTGACTTCTCCGACAGGAAACACGAATCCAGTCGCATAGCTGAGACGATATTCCAGACGCCCGCAATTTGAATACAAGCCGATTGTGAGTACGGTAGCAGAAAGCGGGTAGCACGTCTTGCGGCGACGCCGAGCAGCAGTTGGAAATGCCCAAGGTTCAGCGGAAAAATGCCGTTGTGGGTGTGCCAGCAGAGTGCGCTGTTGCCGACTCGTAGCGCGCTTACCTCACAAGGGGCGTCTCGGAACGGAACCTTCACCAACCGGTGGTTTGTTTACAAAACGCGGCTAGTCGTCTGAACTTCCGTGATCGTAGCGCCGCACGTTGCTGGAGACTAAAACAAGTTTACCAACACGTATTCCACGATCAGTAGCTTAATTGTAACGGGATGTACATAAAGTCCGGGAACACTTTCAATTATTTATTGCACAAGAGCTAAACATTGTATAGATGTCATAAATATTGCATTTTGAAGAGAAACTCTGAAAGTTTTTTACAAACATTCGATATGCGAACCATGAGTGAGTGACCCGGCAGACGTCAATGTTGTTGTTGTGGTCTTCAGTCCAGAGAGTGGTTTGATGGAGCTTTCCATGCTACTCTACCCTGTGCAAGCTTCTTCATCTCCCTCTACGATTTTTACCAGCCACGCTGCCCTCCAATACTAAATTGGTGATCCCTTGATGCGTCAGAACATGTCCTACCAACCGATCCCTTCTTCTGGTCAAGGTGTGCCACAAATTTCTCTTCTCCCTAATTCTATTCAATACCTCCTCATTAGTTATGTGATCTACCCATCTAATCTTCAATAGGGTAATCGAATTCTTGCCATAACCGTCTTTCGTGCACGCTCCACATTCACTTCACTCACACTGGGACGTCCGCTTCTCTTTGCCGGGCACAAGCAACCCGTCGTGACGGATTTGTTGTGCCAGTGGGTAAATGGCCTTCCTTGTTGGTGGCTTCTTACCGTGCTTCGTTCTAAACATCAGTTGAACAGCTGTACCACACTTGTTTTGTCGAACTCCGGCACACAGAAAGCTCGCTCCGCACCTGAACTCGCAATGTTTGCGGCTAGCTCTATCGGCAAATTACCAAACTACTCTGTGGCGGTATACACGAAAAGAAGCTTTGAGGGTTTCTCTTCCAAATTACCTTTGTATGATATCTGTACAGTGTTTGGTTCTTGGGCAATAAATAATTGAAAGTGTTCCCGGACTTTACGTACAGCCCGCAGCTCGTGGTCGTGCGGTAGCGTTCTCGCTTCCCACGCCCGGGTTCCCGGGCTCGATTCCCGGCGGGGTCAGGGATTTTCTCTGCCTCGTGATGGCTGGGTGTTGTGTGATGTCCTTAGGTTAGTTAGGTTACAGTAGTTCTAAGTGCTAGGGGACTGATGACCATAGATGTTAAGTCCCAAAGTGCTCAGAGCCATTTGAACCATTTGAACTTTACGTACGACATATAAATTAAGTTGCGTGTTTCGCCACTGGGCTTGTAGCCGTCGTTAACATAGCTCAAGCCTTTGAGGGGACCAGTGTACTCTGCTCACATTTATTACTTTTCTTTTTCTAACAAGCTGCACCCCCTCCCCTCCTCCCTTTGTCCCATAAGAATGGGCTTGATATGTATTCTCCTGCTTCTTACATGAACAACTCTACATGGTTCGCGCCAGCCAAACAAAACGATGAGACATATTCTGATGGCGCTTTGTGGGAAATGTCTGTAGTTTCGAAGGGAGTGTTTGAGGACGGAATGCAATTGTTCGCCGACATATGGCAGCTTACGATCTGTAATTTAAATCAGCAGAACAAATAGTACGATTACTTAAACAGAATTAACCGCCAAAGAGTAGTGCTTTTCGTGGATCATAAATCTGTGAAAACTGAGAGACACATTTGTAATATACGTATGTATAGGTTCTTTGCTGTTTCTAAATGCAGGAGGAACGAGACAGTCTTCAATGAGAAACGTTTGGATTTCTCTGTCTCCCTTGTGTAAAGTTGTGAAAGCCAACGTGATTATATTGTGTTTTCAGAGACAAAGGTAAAAGATATATTTGAACAGTATTGTTTTCTTTAAACCAAACATAATTGAGCTTTTTATGATTGTTATACTATTGGAGTGGACAGTGTAGTAAGCTGGGTGAAATCTGCATTTGGAATTTATTTTCTAAATGCACGTGTAGGCAATGGTCATAAAGATGAAATCAAATAAAATAACCGTAAAAACTGCATCGTGGCTGTATTGTTTCTTTTTTTATGCCGTAGAAGTAGCATTCATCGACTTCAGGTTACCTTCCATTCGGAAAGTGGGTGCACTCGGCGACTGTTATGTGGCTTATAAATTATAGAGTGCAGCAATCAGTCGTTCTCTTTTATATTTTATTACGCAAATCCAGATTTCGGCTAGTGGCTAGCCATTCTCAATGCACTATTTTCTATTCTTGATGCATCTAAGTCCCTGGTGTTCGGGCGTCAGTCACACTGATTCAAAGAAATGTGACTGACGCCCAGACGACAGGGACTTACATGCACCGAGAATAGAAAATAGTGCATTGAGAATGCGTAATAAAATCTAATAAAGGACGACTGATTGCTGCACTCTACAATTTATAATTCATGGACTTTATTCCGCCCTCGGTAGCTCGGCGTGTTCGGTCAGAGGGTAACGTGCCCTCTGTAATAAAAAAAAGACTGAGTTAACAGATCAACAGCGAACTTAAATGGATGTCTTACGACGTCCGCCCCGAGCAGATGCAACGAACAAAAAAAAAGAAAAAAAGTTGTCAGCGCGACAGAATGTCAATCCTAAGGGCCCGGGTTAGATTCCCGGCTGGGTCGGAGATTTTCTCCGCTCAGGGACTGGGTGTTTTTTTGTCATAATAATAATAATAATAATCATCATCATCTCATACCAATCGACGCGCAAGTCGCCGAAGTGGCATTAAATCGAAAAACTTGCACCCGGCGATCGGTCAACCCGACGGGAGGCGCTAGTCACAAGACATTCATTTATCGACTTTATTAACAAACAGATAAAGGAATTAAACCGTTTCCCACACTGCTGACGGGTACTAAAAGGAATATTTAACTGCACTGACAACGCTTTTTCGTGTAGCTAGCTAAACCAAGCACAAAAAAGTACTGAAGCAGAGATCCATGCTGTTAGTGGTACGACACTCTGGCCTGGACGCGAGCAACAAATTTGAAAGTGCTGAATGTGGTCTCGCCGTATTATTAAATAGTTTTCATCCAGTGAAAGACAAGAGATGGCAAGTCTTAGGTCACTAAATCGGTACTGCGGTATGCTTCGAGCAGGTCAGCTTAACAAGCACAATGTAGAAGGTATAAAACAATCTGTTTCTCTTCATCGGTCGAAATCATTCCGTGTCTTTAAGACGCATCGCAATCTGTTTTTCACCCTGCCCCACTCAAGATGAGCAGTAAACTCTCGGCGCTAAATGTAAGTAACAATTTAAATTCGTGCTCCATTCTTCGGAGAAATGACATTCGAGAATGCATTTCTTCGTGCTTACTTGTAGCTGCCAGTGAAGCGAACTGAAGGAACGTCTTACACGCAGACCCTTCTGTGCCAGCAAGGCCAAGCACGAGACAGCGTCATGGTTCCCCCCTCACGTAATAGGACTACGACGGCTGTTGATGAAATATAGATGTATCGAAAATTCCCCCAGAAAATATCGAGATCTGCGATTCTTACCCGATGTATCGATATGTCTATATCAAAATCGAGTGCCGATATATTTTTTTCACAATTTTCGGTAAATATGTGAAATTGTTATTTTGAAATTGTAGTAGACATTAATTTTACTTTTACTGTGTGAAGGGGTCGTACTACTTTTTGAGCTTTCATCACGTCCAATCTTTCTCCTTGACAGTGAAGCAAGCATAGGTGGCACAAAGTAGTAGTACGATTGCGCGGGGGGCGGTGTAGATTAAATACAAGATTTCCAATGTGAACAAAACAGCAGACCATTCGCGTTAAAAAACAACGAACAAAATTGTAGATAATAAGATAGATCTATACAGCTAGTGGAGACATTTGAGCAGAAATGCTGACGTAATCGGCGCTACCGACAGAAACTGCAACGTTCAGCTATACCGAGCGGTTTTCCTAAATCAGCGTGAAAGGAGGTTTATTCTACTTGTAGCCAATGACAAATTAAGAAAATAAGGCATGAGAGGTTAACTGGAATGAATTACTGCATGAAAATGCACCATGTACTTAGGTTGTTAATTAACGACGTAAGTTGACAAAAAAAGTATTGTAATAAAAGATTTTCATCTGCACAAAGTCCCATTATTAACTTACAAAATATCAAATTAAGTGTTTTTCTTTCGATTCTTGTTCTAAGGGGAATAGGCAGGCTGCTAGCTTATTGGTGTACAGAATATCTAATAATAAATCAATACGTAAATACACAACACTAAAACCAGCCGTATATTGACAATGTGAAGCCGATATTTTTATAAGCATGTATATGTCTGAAAGACCTGAGTCGAAACAAGGCCCCGGGAGTAGACAACATTCCATTAGAACTACTGATAGCCTCGGGAGAGCCAGTCATGACAAAACTCTACCATCTGGTGAGCAAGATGTATGAGACAGGCGAAATACCCACAGACTTCAAGAAGAATATAATAATTCCAATCCCAAAGAAAGCAGGTGTTGACAGATGTGAAAATTACCGAACTATCAGTTTAATAAGTCACAGCTGCAAAATACTAACGCGAATTCTTTACAGACGAATGGAAAAACTGGTAGAAGCCGACCTAGGGGAAGATCAGTTTGGATTCCGTAGAAATGTTGGAACACGTGAGGCAATACTGACCTTACGACTTATCTTGGAAGAAAGATTAAGAAAAGGCAAACCTACGTTCCTAGCATTTGTAGACTTAGAGAAAGCTTTTGACAATGTTGACTGGAATACTCTCTTTCAAATTCTGAAGGTGGCAGGGGTAAAATACAGGGAGCGAAAGGCTATTTACAATTTGTACAGAAACCAGATGGCAGTTATAAGAGTCGAGGGGCATGAAAGGGAAGCAGTGGTTGGGAAAGGAGTGAGACAGGGTTGTAGCCTCTCCCCGATGTTATTCAATCTGTATATTGAGCAAGCAGTAAAGGAAACAAAAGAAAAATTCGGAGTAGGTATTAAAATTCATGGAGAAGAAGTAAAAACTTTGAGGTTCGCCGATGACATTGTAATTCTGTCAGAGACAGCAAAGGACTTGGAAGAGCAGTTGAACGGAATGGACAGTGTCTTGAAAGGAGGATATAAGATGAACATCAACAAAAGCAAAACAAGGATAATGGAATGTGGTCGAATTAAGTCGGGTGATGCTGAGGGAATTAGATTAGGAAATGAGTCACTTAAAGTAGTAAAGGAGTTTTGCTATTTAGGGAGTAAAATAACCGATGATGGTCGAAGTAGAGAGGATATAAAATGTAGACTGGCAATGGCAAGGAAAGCGTTTCTCAAGAAGAGAAATTTATTAACATCGAGTATAGATTTAGGTGTCAGGAAGTCGTTTCTGAAAGTGTTTGTATGGAGTGTAGCCATGTATGGAAGTGAGACATGGACGATAACTAGTTTGGACAAGAAGAGAATAGAAGCTTTCGAAATGTGGTGCTACAGAAGAATGCTGAAGATAAGGTGGGTAGATCATGTAACTAATGAGGAGGTATTGAATAGGATTGGGGAGAAGAGAAGTTTGTGGCACAACTTGACTAGAAGAAGGGATCGGTTGGTAGGACATGTTTTGAGGCATCAAGGGATCACAAATTTAGCATTGGAGGGCAGCGTGGAGGGTAAAAATCGTAGAGGGAGACCAAGAGATGAATACACTAAGCAGATTCAGAAGGATGTAGGTTGCAGTAGGTACTGGGAGATGAAGAAGCTTGCACAGGATAGAGTAGCATGGAGAGCTGCATCAAACCAGTCTCAGGACTGAAGACCACAACAACAACATGTCGATATTTTCTCCATCGATATATCGGATACACGATAGTTTTAAAAATATCAACAGCCCCTACGGACTGTAGCAGCACGACGCCTCGTTGATACTCTAACGTGGTGACTCAGTTTACAAGATGCGTCTGAAAAGTACGTCGAATGGTCTCAGAAAATAAAGGGAACAAGAGTTACGAACGAAACAGCTTTACTGGCCTTCAAAGAAGCACCGTTGTCACGTTTTGTTGAATATCCGCAACCTATGCGATTGTTCGTGATCAATAGTGTTTACATTGCCTTTGCTTATCTTCAACTCTTCTGCACTTCTCAACGACAACCGCTTAACATCCGCAAGCACGTACCGTCCTCGCCTCGTTACAAAACAGAGCGCAAAAAAAGAGCAACGCTTCAGATGAACTCTAGGTTACTAAATCCGCGTAAAATTTATTGTTGCAGCTGGTTATAAAACAGAACATTTTGTAGCTAATTTGGTATGTAACATCCCATTGGAGACCTAACAATTGTAATTAATTAGTGCATAACCTGTAAATGATGATTTCCTTTGAATAAAATGTGAAGTAGTACACGTTGGGATGGTTTAGTAGCTTTGTAACATTTTCCGCCCTTTATTGTTCTAGGATTAAGAAAACGGCGACGTTCAAACAATGAGTAAAAATGTTGTGTCTGTGCGGTTTAAACGCTTTAGACACAGAAAGTGCGATGTCGAGGTTGAGCCACTTTCGGGTCAAGACGCACTATTCGTGTGCGAAAAGTGGCAGTTGACCCTGAATAAAGAAGTGTGCAATTATTCACAAGAGTACTAAAAGAAATCCGCTAAATTTCGATTACGCGATAAGTCACACAAATCTGAAGGCTGTAAAATCAACTAAATACTTGGGGATTACAATTACAAATACCCTAAATTGGAACGATCACATAGATAATCTTGTGGGTAGAGCAAACCAAAGACTGCGATTCATTGGCAGAACACTTAGAAGGTGCGACAGGTCTACTAAAGAGACTGCTTACACCACGCTTGTCCGTCCTGTTCTGGAGTATTGCTGTGCAGCGTGGGATCCGCATCAGGTGGGACTGACGGATGACATCGAAAAAGTACAAAGAAGGGCAGCTCGTTTTCTATTATCACGAAGTAGGGGAGATAGTGCCACAAACATGATACGTGAATTGGAGTGGCAATCATTAAAACAAAGGCGTTTTTCGTTGCGGCGGGATCTTCTCATGAAATTTCAATCACCAGTTTTTTCCTCCGATTGCGAAAACATTCTGTTGCGACCAACATACGTAGGGAGAAATTATGATCACGATAAAATAAGAGAAATCAGGGCTCCCACAGAAAAATTTAAGTGCTCGTTATTCCCGAGCGCCGTTAAAGAGTGGAAGGGTAGAGAGACAGCTTGAAGGTGGTTCATTGAACCCTCTGCCAGGCACTTTGTGAATTGCAGAGTAATCACGTAAATGTACACTCCTGGAAATGGAAAAAAGAACACATTGACACCGGTGTGTCAGACCCACCATACTTGCTCCGGACACTGCGAGAGGGCTGTACAAGCAATGATCACACGCACGGCACAGCGGACACACCAGGAACCGCGGTGTTGGCCGTCGAATGGCGCTAGCTGCGCAGCATTTGTGCACCGCCGCCGTCAGTGTCAGCCAGTTTGCCGTGGCATACGGAGCTCCATCGCAGTCTTTAACACTGGTAGCATGCCGCGACAGCGTGGACGTGAACCGTATGTGCAGTTGACGGACTTTGAGCGAGGGCGTATAGTGGGCATGCGGGAGGCCGGGTGGACGTACCGCCGAATTGCTCAACACGTGGGGCGTGAGGTCTCCACAGTACATCGATGTTGTCGCCAGTGGTCGGCGGAAGGTGCACGTGCCCGTCGACCTGGGACCGGACCGCAGCGACGCACGGATGCACGCCAAGACCGTAGGATCCTACGCAGTGCCGTAGGGGACCGCACCGCCACTTCCCAGCAAATTAGGGACACTGTTGCTCCTGGGGTATCGGCGAGGACCATTCGCAACCGTCTCCATGAAGCTGGGCTACGGTCCCGCACACCGTTAGGCCGTCTTCCGCTCACGCCCCAACATCGTGCAGCCCGCCTCCAGTGGTGTCGGACAGGCGTGAATGGAGGGACGAATGGAGACGTGTCGTCTTCAGTGATGAGAATCGCTTCTGCCTTGGTGCCAATGATGGTCGTATGCGTGTTTGGCGCCGTGCAGGTGAGCGCCACAATCAGGACTGCATACGACCGAGGCACACAGGGCCAACACCCGGCATCATGGTGTGGGGAGCGATCTCCTACACTGGCCGTACACCACTGGTGATCGTCGAGGGGACACTGAATAGTGCACGGTACATCCAAACCGTCATCGAACCCATCGTTCTACCATTCCTAGACCGGCAAGGGAACTTGCTGTTCCAACAGGACAATGCACGTCCGCATGTATCCCGTGCCACCCAACGTGCTCTAGAAGGTGTAAGTCAACTACCCTGGCCAGCAAGATCTCCGGATCTGTCCCCCATTGAGCATGTTTGGGACTGGATGAAGCGTCGTCTCACGCGGTCTGCACGTCCAGCACGAACGCTGGTCCAACTGAGGCGCCAGGTGGAAATGGCATGGCAAGCCGTTCCACAGGACTACATCCAGCATCTCTACGATCGTCTCCATGGGAGAATAGCAGCCTGCATTGCTGCGAAAGGTGGATATACACTGTACTAGTGCCGACATTGTGCATGCTCTGTTGCCTGTGTCTATGTGCCTGTGGTTCTGTCAGTGTGATCATGTGATGTATCTGACCCCAGGAATGTGTCAATAAAGTTTCCCCTTCCTGGGACAATGAATTCACGGTGTTCTTATTTCAATTTCCAGGAGTGTAGATTCCGAGCAAGCAACATCGAACGAGTGCGACGGGTCTTTGAGAATGAGAGCAGACCAACAAAGATAAGCATAGGCAGTAGAAGCACTGTTGTTCGCGAACATTCGCTGACGTTGCGGATATGCAACAACTCGTGACCACTGTGCTTCGAGCTATTCCAAAACACGCGTTTACGGACACTTTCCAACAGTTATCAGAAGCGTGTTGTAGCAAAAGATGATTACGTTGAAGGCTAGTGAAGGTATTTTGTTTGTAATTCTTGTTTCCTTTATTTTCTGAGACCATTCACCGAACTTTATAGACGACCCTTGTATTTAATAATTGTGTTCTTCCCTCCAGGTAGTCCGATCTGAGTTTAGGAAACATCTCCGTAACACTCCCGTTCTGAGCGAATTTAACAGTAAGAAATCTAACAGGGCGCCTCTGATTTGCTTCTGTGTCTTCCTCTAATCGGAACTGAGGGGTGGATCCCAAACGCTTGAGCTGTACACAAGAAAGAATGGCACTAGTGTTACGTACACGATCTCCTTTATAGATGAGCTACACTTTTCTAAAATTCTGTCACTAATCTGAAGTTCGCTTTGCAACGATAGGCCTAGATATTTTATTGACATGACTGTGCCAAGCTGTATTCGAACATAACGGGATAGTTTTTCCTTCTCATCTGCATTAACTTTTCTACGTTTAGAGCAAGCTTCCATTAATCACACCAACTAGAAATGTGAACCAAGTCATCTTGTAGGCTCCTACGGTTACTCAGTGATGACACATTACCGTACACCACAGCTTCATCAGCAAAAAGCATCAGATTGCTGCTCACCCTGCCCGACGAATCATTTACTTATATTGAGAATGAGAGTGGTCCTATCTCACTTCCCAGGGGACTCCTGACGGTACCTTCGTCTCTGATGAGCTCTCGCCATCTAGGATGACGTGCTGGATTCTATTCGTTAACAAGTATTGGAGCCACCCACGTATCTTGGAAACTAATCGGTATGCTGTGCAATAAGGCACAGTGCCAAACGCTTTCCGGAAATACAGGTACATGCAATCTGCGTGTTGCCTTTCATCCAAGGTTCGCAGGATATCATGTAAGAAAAGGACGAGCTGAGATTCGCACTAGTGACGCTTTCTAAGTCCGTGCTGATTTGTGGATAGTAGCTCTCCCCCCTCAAGGAAATTTATTATATAGTATTTTAACTCAGAATACGTTCAAGAATTCTGCAGCAAACAGATGTTGAGGATACTGGTCTGTAATTTTGCGGGTCCATTCTTTTACCGTTCATATGCAGGGTGTAAATTTTAAGTTGACAAACCAGAATAACTCGAAAAATATGCTTCACACGAAAAAAATGTGTACAATCCAAAGTGGATTATTTTCGGGGGGATATCTGCTGGTGCTAAAATTAGCCCGCCACCCCAGCCCCCTGGGGGTGGCGCGGGAGGCAACTTTAAAATTTCAAATGGGAACCACCATTTTTTTATTGCAGAATCAGATTCTACATAAAAAACTACGTACATTTTGTCTTAAACATTT